>NC_048300.1:28953473-28970362 GCF_013100865.1 Trachemys scripta elegans | reverse complement strand
AAGAAGTGGGCTGTAGTCCACGAAAGCTTATGCTCTAATAAATTTGTTAGTCTCTAAGGTGCCACAAGTATTCCTGTTCTTCTTTTTATAGTAATCTACAGTTGTCACTGGGAGGATCACCTAAACCAGGTGGCAGCCGTCTTGAGAATCCTCTGGGAGGCCGGGCTTACCGCGAACCCCAAAATAATGCTGAATTGGGTGGCAGGAAACAACCTATCTGGGTTACACCCTGGGATCAAGCAAACTGTGCCCACTTATGGGGAAAATTCAGGCAATCCAGAACAACCTGCTTCTCACTACTAAAAAGCAAGTCCGACAATTCCTAGGACTCGTGCGCTACTACAGATGCTTCATCCCAGATTCATCACTGCTCCCTTAACCAGGCTGCTCACAAAAGGCCAGCCCCTGCAGGTACGATGGACTCCAGACTGCGAGGCAGCCTTTCGGTAGCTGAAGTGCCACCTGTGCCATGAGCCCGTGCTTTACAGTCTGGACTTTACGTGCAGCTTCAAAGTCCAAACCGATGCATTGGCAGTCTGTTTAGTGGCTGTCCTTTTGCAGAACATCGAAGTCGAAGAACACCCCATGCTGTATATTAGCCAGAAGATGTTTCTGCGAGAATGTAATTCTTTGATGAACATAAGAACGGTCATACTGGGTGACACCAAAGGTCCTTCTAGCCTAGTATCCTGTCTTCAGACAGTGGCCAATGCGAGGTGCCACAGAGGGAATGAACAGAACAGGTAATCATCAAGTGATCCATCGCCTGTTGCCCATTCCTAGTGATCAAAAAAGAAGTTCTAGCCATCAAATGGGCACTAGAAGCCCTCTGTTACTACCTCCTCAGGAGCCCTTAATTATTGTGACTGACCATCTCCCCCTGAAATGGTTCCAGCAAATGAGATACCAACACCTGGCTGATGTACTGGTACCTGTCTTTCCAACCCTTTGCCTTTATATTCAACACCGTGCTGGGAAAGGGAATGCCAATGGGGACGCTCTCTCGCAGTTCGGAGAAGGGGACCAGACCAGCTCCGAAGATCTGTAGCTGGGCTTGGGGGGGGGTGTAGCAAGGAGGCATGGCCTCCCTCAGACACAGATGCGGAGGGAATGCTGCAAGCCACCTGGTGGTTGAAGCAACGAGCTCCATGCCCCACATGCCAGAAGAAGAGGGGTGTAACAGGAAGGGGAAGTATAAAAGGCTGTCCCAGCAGCTCAGTTGAGAGGGAGCTACTGAAGGAGACAGACGCTTCTTCTCTGCTGCTGGAGTGGGATGCCAAGGAGAACCACTGCTGCCCCGGAGACCAGCCTGAGCTTCCAGAGAGCCCTGCCACTCCCGATGCTGAGGAGCTGCTACCGCTATCCTTGGCGGTGTATCCTAGGGCGACGGAGGACAAACCCTGGACCCAGGTACACCCAAGGGGGAGAGTAGAAAGCAGGCCAGGGAAACCAGGCAACAGTCTGGTTGAGAGTTGGCCTGATAAATGGTCAATGTTTTGCAGGCGGATCCCTGCTGACCCAGTGGTGGACCACTCTGCCACTGTTAGGGCCCTGAGCTGGGTCATGGTGGAGTTGGGCGGGCCCTCGTCCTCCCTGCCACTGCACCTCTGGGGTGACAGTACTTCCCCTCCTTAGGCCAGGAGACCTGCACTCCTCAGGTGTCCCTACCTGAGCCCCATAGACTGTGTTTGGCGCTCACCCCTGCCTGAGCTGGTGCTACAGCTCTCCCTGACTGCAGTCCAGAGCCTTGACTGTTTGCTGCCCCACCCTGCTTAATGGCCGGGCGAATAAACTACTACTGCTCTGCTTGGTTTCAGGCCAGAGCCCAGACTGTTTACGGGCCTGCCCCGCTTGAAGTCCGGGACCCACTGATAACCGCTGATTCCCCCCCTTTTTTCTTTGTGTTGAGAAGACTCTAGTAGATCAAACTGCAAGGAGGCGTGGCCTCCCACAGACGCAGAGGGCAGGTGGTGCCAGCATACAGTATCTCTATAGCACAATATAACTACTGAATAGTATAAAGAAAAATCTGTGGTCCTTGTCACTGCATTGTACACCATGGAAGTCTGATCTAAACGACTTGAGGAGGAACTGGAAGTCAGATTGTATTGCTTGAGAACACAGATCCCTATTGCCTGACTTAAGGGGACAATTGTTTGCCTTTTAGCAGTATAGGCCTTATGACAAAGTTGAGCAATTTAATAGTGTATTCTTCTTATTAATTGTCCTTTCTACACAGTACTAATTAGTTTGAAGGAAAGAGAATCCTTAAAAGGACTCAGCAAACTTAAACACGTACTTCTATTCAAAATAATTGAACCTACTTTTGTTATTAGTAATAGCTAAGAGGAAGATGGTTAAAAATCATTAGCAGAGAAAGGTTCTCTATTTTTGTTTACTGTGTTCCTTTGTGACTAGTCAGTTTCACTGTTCATCTATATCGTCAGTCAATTTCCTCTATTTTTTGTGTAGGTATTTCACATAGAGACAAGAACATGATAAAACAATTTTAAATAAAATAGGAAAATATAATAGTAAAATATCAACATTTGACAGGAGGAATCTGCAGTAGTACTTGAAAGTATTTTTAATTCATTTTTCTGTAATTGACTAAATTTTGGTTGAGTATCTCTTTAAAAGTATTGGAAAGTTTGGGAAATTGAATATGTAATTAGAACTGAGTGCGGTTAGAATAATAAAAAGGGTTTAGTATTGCCAGGGTTTCAATTACTACAACATTCTTATAATCCAAAATGTTGGAGAAAAGATGCAGTTTATCCATCAAAAATGCCTGATATAAAGATGCCCTCTGTTGAGAAACTGGTACCAAGTTCTAAATGCTTTGTGAGTATTAGTTGCAAATACTGCAGAACTGAGTTTAGCAAAAGGATCAAAAATAGGAAAAATCAATGTGTCTCACTTAAGAGAGAACAATGGAACAGTACAGACCTCAAGGCCTTTAGCATATGGCCTTTAGCTTCACACATTTTAAAAGCTGGAGTTTTATTTTAAAACTTATTTACAAATTAGGGCTGGAAGAAAGGCAGATTGAGGTACTAGATATCTGTATTTGGAGCCTGCTAGTTAGAATGTTAACAGTTGCTTGTGGTGTTAAATAGAATGACTTGTCTGCCTTGCTGCTTCTCTTCATAAGATACATCCTTTCATAACCTACAAAGCAACAAATGCCAGTGGCAGTGGGACTGCTTTTTTCCAGCATTGTCCTGGGATGACAATTGCATTGCTGTGAATTTAGCAAGGATATGCTTGCTGAGCAAGGTATATCTCCAGCAGTGTGTCACAGCTCAGGGACACTAAAATGCTCCTTCATCTATCCATTTTCCCTTAGCCTGTACCTGGGGAGAAAATGATTGGGAAAGACCGACCCCCACCTGTATGATGAAGTTAGAGAACAGGCGGATTTTTGGTAGCAATCCTCACCCCTATGAACAAGCATGAAGGGATTTGTGGTGTTGGCCTCAGAGAACACAGGATTAACTCACTTACTTGATGCTATGCTTAGCTATTATATTGCAGAAAATTTCAGCTTCGGGTTTGTTCTCTGCATAAACCATTGGTTTGTTTTTGATTCTTTTTAAATATCTATTTCCTGATCAGAGACAAGATAATTCATATCAACTCATTAGGATCCAGTTTTCACTTCCACTATTTATCTTGAAAATTGCAGTGGGGTTAGGTCCCTTAGAAACTTTTTTAAACCTTTGTTATCTTGGGTAGCTGGTTAAAGGATATTGGTACACTGGTTTCCTGAAAAAGGCAAATGATTAGAGAGAGGGTCAGGAGGTCTGACACATAAGGAAAGCCAAAGGAGACTGAATACTATTGAAATTGATAAGAGGTGGATCTTGTATAGGTAATATGTTTTTTACGAATACTGAAGAAGTTACTGAACGGCATAGAGAGTAGATGCCTTAACAACCAGGGAAAACAAGCATTGGAAAGATTTGCTAAGGCATATCTGAAACATGATCATGAGGAGGTGTATTTGTTGGCTAGGTAAAATACTTATGAAACCAGAGTAGATGGAAATCTTGCACCATAAAGGACAGATGAAGTATATAATTCAAGAGGTCTCTTTCTGTCCACCATCTAAAACTCTGATATAGGTAACGATCTAATGAAATGCTAATTGAAGGCCAGATTGTGCCACCCTTATTAACACTGAGTTATACTTTGCTCTTATTTTAGTCACATTGGTTTCAGTGAGATTACTCATGGAGTAAGGGTCTGTTTCATATAAATAAGGGCAGGAGAATCTGGCCCTGATTAACGCCTTGACGGCCCTACAGCCAGGCCGTGTAGCCTTATATTTCTGCTGCAACTTCATCTAAAAATGATACCAACATAAGGCATTCAGAATGAAATGAATTTAATCTGTTGTTGTAGGAAAGAGAGCTATTAGATAGGGAGAGATAACAACAGCCACCATCACTCTTCCCCTTCCTCCCTCCCCTGGATGAGATTACTGGGTATTATTTTTTATTTTAACTCCTCAACCCTTTTTGGAGATTTTTTCCTTCTGTTACATTGCACCTGTGAAAAGCTGGCTAAATGTCTCCAGCCTGTCAAGGCAAAATGAAACAAACGGGTGTTCATTTCAAAGCAGCTGTTAATGGTAATGTCTGATTGAAAGTTGTACTTTAGATGTACATGTAAGTGCTAGCTAAAGGAGCACTGCAGCAGAATACAAATATCCATTATTAGTTCTTCTCTCTGGCTTCTGTTGGTTTGTACACCACAGTGTTAGCCACTGCATTCTCATAGATTATTTGCTGTAGACTGTATCTTGGCCCCTTGATTCCGAACATTCCTGGAGTAGGATACTGATATGATTTTTTTGTTGTTCTGTTTGACTTTTGGAAAATTCTGGTAGTTCTACCCTCAAATATTTAAGTTTGTTTCTTCCAAAGAGAGACAGTAGTCTTGGTGGTTTTATTCTTATTTTGGTGTAAAGGTTTGACTGAAGTGTAAATTTTCTTGTCACCATGATGAGCCTTGGCAAATGATCCTAAAAACTCAGGTAGAATTTCCTCATAGTCTACAGTGGCTGCTGTAATCAGGCAGTTTCCAGGCAACTGGATCCTGTGGTTACTTGTTTCTCAATTTCTGCATAGCTGTAGACTCGTCCAGCTGAAGAATGTGGAACATTATGAAAAATCAAATATGGAGAAGGCAAATTTCTGCTCGCCTTTTGCCACGTATTTGATTATTTTTAATCAACATGTTTATTTCCATTTTATTTTATCAGAATGCAAAAGTTCCTTTGAGATCAGGGGCCAAATAAAATGGGATTTAAACCTTGTGGGAGAAAGTTTAATTTTAATTTAATGAGAAATATGATCCTATCTTATTGCTTAATATGCAAAACCCAAATATAACCTGATCACATACCTATATTGGAAGACCAGATATAACCTGACCTATTAAAACCAGGAGCAGATACTCAGTGTGATAAATGCTTTGTTAAAAACAAAAAAAGAAAGATTAGCTCCAACAGGTGCACAGTCAATTTTTTTCTTTATGAGCAGTTGAATGATTCAGAAAACAAACTTTTGTTACTGTAACAACCTATTCTTCTGCGGACTCTCCTCTGTAGGAGTGGTAGCACCTCCTGTGCCTGGGATCGGAGAACTTTGGTAGCAGTGCCCATTGGGCTGGACATGCGCTCCTCACTGTCTCGCACTGTGAGTGGTGTCTATATAGCGCTGTGCGACCTAACCGCCCTCAGTTCCTTCTCAACCACCTTTTGTCTAGGACGGAATCCTGAGCAGAGCCCTTGTCATCCTTAGACTTTAGTATTAGCAGTGATAGTAGTGTTTCTATTATAGTTTGGTAAATGGTCAAGGCCCCAAGATGCCTCCCTCTGATTCAGATGCTCCAACCATCTTCAACAGACCATCTGTTTGTCAGCTGTTTGACCCATTTCTATCCATCATGGCAAGAAATCACCTCGGAGAAGTGGATCTTGGAAATTGTCAACAAAGGGTACGCCATACGGTTAATCTCTCTCCCTCTCACCCCCTACCTCTCCCTCTTCAGGGACCCTTCTCATGAAGATCCACTAAAGGAAGAGATAAACCACCTTCTGCGACTGGGAGCCATAGAACTGGTCCCATGCCAGCACAGAGGAAAGGGTTTCTATTTCCACTGTTTTCTCATCCAAAAGAAATCTGGCAGGTGGAGGCCTATCCTAGACTTGAGGAACATCACAAGTTCATCAAACTACAACAGTTCAAGATGGTCACTCTATCAACAATTTTTCCAGCAGTGGAACAGAGGGACTAGTTCTCGTCCATCAACCTCCAATATGCATACTTTTATATTACCATACACCCTTCCCGCAGGTGATTTCTCAGATTCATCATGCGGTCCAACCATTACCAATACAAGGTGCGGCCTTTTGGCAGCACCTAAGGTATTTTCCAAAGTCCTCACTGTGGTGGCGGCGCACATACGCAAACAAGGGATTGTAACATTCCCATATCTGGATGACTGCCTCCTCAAGGCTCCATCCAGAGTCGAAGCTGTTGAAGTCCTTGAGAAAAACAATGGACCTTTTCTCAAATCTCAGCCTCCAGATAAACATGAAAAAATCAATACTGACTCCAGTGCAACATCTGGAATTTTAATTGGGGTCCAGTTGGGTACTATTCAAGCCAGAACCTTCCTCCCAACTCACAGATTTTCTGCAGTCGTGAATCTTATTTCCACAATAAGAACTGGCCTACAGATCTCTGCCAGGACATGCGTCCAACTGCTTGGCCATATGGCAGTGGCTATGTTCATGGTAAAACATGTCAGGCTACACCTGCGCTGTCTCCAGGTACAGCTACGAACAGTGTACATGCCCCACTGACACGCCTAAACAAACTTCTATCAATACTAATCAATATCAAGGACTCATTAGACTGGTGGACATAACCCCAAGGGGTGGGGTCCCTTTTCTAAAACCAACACCATCCTTGATACTGACAACTGACACCTCCTTAATTGGTTGGGGAGTAAGTCTACAGACCCACACTGTGTAGGGCAGATAGTCCCTTTCAGAATCCACATTGCACATCAGCCTCCTAGGACCATAAGAATAATAACGGACATCATTGCCTGCGTGTTCTACATCCACAGACAAGGGGGAGCCAGGTCATGATCCCTGGGCTCAGAAGCCCTGAAATTGTGGAACCAGTGTATCCAGCATGACATCAAACTCTCGGCCACGTACCTCCCTGGACATCAGAACTCCAAGGTAGACAAATTGAGCAGGAGTTTCTCATAAGACTATGAGTGGAAATTAGACACAACAGCCCTGCAGCATATATTCCACCCCTGTGGGTTCCTGAACATCCATCTCTTCGCTGTACCCAATAAAGCCAGATGTCCAGAATTCTGCTCAAGAGCGGGACTAGGCCACCGGTCTTGAGGGGACACCTTCCTCATCACATGGAGTGCACCCCTACACTATGCCTATCCACTGTTTCCATGTTGTTCAAAGTACTTTTTGACCCTGTAAACCAATGCATAATATCTGTAATTTGTATGCAGAACCTAGGCACTTTCCCCCCCAACTATATCCCTCCATTTAAATTGCATGTTGACAAAATTATTCCCTCCGTTACACCCATGAAGTCCTCACTGAAGTCATTGGAGGTTGCATGGGTGTAACAGAGGGACAAATTTGACCCATATATGCATCTTCAGTCATTTATATTGGAAGGATATTTCTGAGTTTGCAAAGGGGTAGCAGAAGACAAATATAAAACTGTTTGGGGAATATGAGCCATGAAGAGATATTAGCCAACACTGGCCTACATCACATAGCTTATAGGAAAGATAACAATAGGAGATCCAGCACACATTGACAAGATCTTTAAAGAAAACTGAGGATTCATAGAGACAGTATATAGAAACATACCACCATGTGAAATATTTTTCCACAATTCTGTATTTTTAGCAGAAAATACTTATTTTCTGACTCTACTTTTTTGACTGTCATCCGCAAGCTGTTGTTCATGTGCCAATATGATATTAGTAGGTATGTTAAAAGCTTCAGTCACTACTCTCGAATGGGATCTAGAATGTGACAACAGGTAACTGTTCCTCCTCCCCAAAATTGCTTACTTGCAAACTCCCACAGGGATCTATCTTACTTCCCTTCTCCTACTCAACATATACATGAGAACTATTGCTAACTGAAATCATCATCAGCATTAAGTAAATGGTGTTAAAACTGGGTGGAATATTGTTACAATATGAATGCATTAGGGCAGCAACTGTCTTATTTTCATGTTTGTGCAGCACCTGCACAAATCAGACCCCGATCCTTCACAGGAGCATCAACAAGTAAATAGATATATAAATGGGGTAAGCAGCTATGTTAAAATCAATAGTGGCACAAGGGCAGACACTGAATACATTTCGGAAGTTCAGGTGAACAAATTCATTTAGATATGCTGAGAATTAACTTAAACCATTACCCAAAACTCAAAGTGAACCAAAGCTGAGCATATTTTAAGGTTTGAAAAATAAAGTGGCACCTTTATTTTATTAGGTATGTGCTGAAATCATTATGTGAAGACAGCATGAGAAGGGCTGACTCCCATAGTCTCCTCCAACCAAGATCAAAATCTTATTGTTAGATTTCCAGAATAAATATCTTTAGAAAATTCTACGGATAATTAGAAAATGAAGTTTTCAGGAAATAAGATTAAAATGTGGTGTTAAAAAAGGTTAAGGTGGGGGAAAAAAGGTTGTTTGCTTTTCAAGGACAGATCTTAATCTTCTGGCCTATGTGGGTAGATGTTCTAAGAGTTGGTTTTTAAAGGCAGCTGGATAGCTCAAAGTCATTGCAACACTTTCAGCCCATTAGTGCATCAAAAGTTAAGAAAGAGTGTAAAAAGGAAGAGTAATCAGAATCAATACAGAGACACTGGCAACATTAATCAGAGTAGCATTTAAACACTTAAATCAGAGTGATTCTAGTGTGAAGTGCAGGTGTGTCCTTCCCCGTGTAGGTGCTCAAGGTAGGGACAGGTTACTAGGATATGTTGACAAAAGGAAAAGTTAGAAACCCGGTGATGAATATGGTTTGATGTGCATATACTTGATGCTGAATCATTTTTAACTCTAAGCCAGTGGAGAGTTCCCAATACATCAAATCAGGTCCAGAACAGAACCAGAATTTCAGTCCTTTTCTTTAGGGATGGATTTATTTTCCAACACCAAAACAATACAACACAAACTAAAACAGATACAGCAGGCCTTGCAGCCTGGCCCCTCCTAAAGCCTCTTCCTCATAAGGCTTCTGCTGCTGTCCGCACTGCAGGAATCTCCACCAGGTGGTCTACCTACCTAGCTGGAGTAGGACCAAGGGTGGTGGAGGGATCCTTTCCCAGTCTTTTCCCAGGTCATAGGTCCCCTGCAAGTTTCTTCCTGGTCCTTGCAGGCCTTCTCACCTAACTTTGCTGCTAGCTGGCTTGTCATCTAAGTACCAAGCACCCTATAGCATATCCTATAACATAGTGAAGTCCAAAAAACCCCAAACATTTGGCTTATTGATTGGAAACGGGGAAAGTCAATGAAATGAAACATTTTGTGGTGTGAAGAGTAATAAGTGGAGTGGAGAATGGATCAGTAATAGAAACAATTTTGTTTATTTTGCACTCTTGACACTTCAAGGGACTCCTTTAGCAGTACATGAATAAGGACTACTTGCTTGAGTAACAGTAGCAGTATTAGGTCCTTTGCAAACACTTGGTAACTCCCCTTTAACTAAGGTGTATATTGCTCACTGTTTTATAATCTTGATTTTGTAAATGTTTTCAGCAGTTTCTTCTCAGTTGAAGTATGTAATACTACAGCTATATATTGTGTATCCTCTTCTCAAATATGCCAACAGATGCCACTGCACATCTATTGTTTTCCCTGACCTTCCTGATATTCAAGAATATTCTACATAGCCTTTTTAGTGTTCCTTACATCTTCCTATGAAATGTTGTCATGTAGTTCACGTGGGCCTTGTGCTTGAATTATGTACTCATATGCAATGTTTAATTCCTTTAAAAATAAACTTGAGGTTCCCTGAGGACAATGTATTTTAGTTTCTGAGATGCTGCCTTCTGTTTCTTGTGTCAACAATAAAAAAAGAAGTAATGTAAGGCATCTGTGACGACAATGCACCACCTTCATCTAGTGTTTTATGAAGAAAATGTCCTACTTTATTTTTTTACTTATTTTTAAAAATATTCCATACTCCACTTCAGGAAACCTTTTGGTTATAATTATTTTTGGACTGTAAGTCAGATATCCAAAACATGTGTGCTGTTTGCCTTTAGTAAGGACAAGTTAAAAAGAAAACCTGTTATTAAGCAGCCACCTAACAATTTGATACAAACGTTAATTACTATCTGGTTTTGTTCTTTAACAATATCTACTCAACTTGGATTAAAACTTCCAAAAACTTCAACCGATCAGTCTTTCAGTCACAGCATATTTTTGTTCATGCTTTTAATAAATGATTCAAACATTGGCTGCAAAATGGATACGTAAAAAGGGACAAAATAAGTGTTTCAAATCAAATATACTGCCTTGAAAGTTCAGTAATCCTCTATTATTTTAAATATAAAGTGAGCAGACTGTTGATTTTGCTTTTCTTTCACATTAGCTCCAGTGAATTTTATTCATTACAGTTTAAATTATAAATATAAACAAAACAAAAATGAAAAGCTGTAGATATAGTTCTCTGCTAATTTCATTTTAGTGGGGAAAATTGTCTACCTTTTTTTTTTTTTTGGTTGGTGGTTTTTGTTTTTTAAGTCTTGTATTCCCAGGAATAGCAATTTTAAGATAATGATTTTGTTCTCATCTCTGATAAACATTTCATATGACAGTGGGCAAATATAATTTGCTGCCTGTTTCCCCAGTATGAATTAAAATGATATGTAGATATGAATCTAGTAACAGAAGAATATCTGACATGATAGACTAAAATTGTTTTAAAACCATGTACCTATAAAATGATTTTAATTTGTACCAAATATACCAAAGTATGAAAGTTACTCAATATAAATAACATTTAAAAAAAATAAAATACTATAGCTAACAAAAGTTCTCAATACTAGAAGATTAAGGAGCCATTTCGGAGAAGTTTCTTCACTGGATTTTTTTAAAAAAGATGGGGACAGTGGAAAATAAAGAATTAAGGCCATTATAAATGAAGGGCAGCATTTATTCAGATCTGGTACCTCAAGACCCTTATTAAATTCATTGACTGCTTGTGAAGGGAAGGTGACAGGATTTGTGCAAGACAGAAAAATTAACTAAAATTGTGCAAGGAAAAAAAGTTGTTTTTTCTTCTATATCTTTGGAACCAGCAATGAGAACATGACTGCATGGATAGAAGAGTGCAGATTGGCCACAGAAAGGTTAGCAAGTTATAAGAACTAGTCTAACTTTATTCTAGTAAAAAAAGAAGCCCATGGCCGTTATGGAACAAAGTAAATAAAGCTAGTCTGGTGGGGTGTTTTTGTTGTTGTTGTTTTTTTTTAACTTATTTCTAAATAGCTAGAAAATCAATGTTTGGACAGCAGGTGAGTACTGCATCCCTAGAAGCACCATGCTAGAGGCTGTGAAGAGGGTAATTGTTTTGTTTTGGGGTTTTGGATTTCGCTATGGAAGAAGAATTATACAACAACAATAAAAATACACAGTATATTTTTTTCAGTGTCTTGTTTCAAAGTTACCTGAACCATTAATGTTAACTGCCAAGTCATTCTGATTGTTCAAAATTTGTGAGAGCACATAAAGCAGGTTTCCATCAGTTGAAAAACCAATACTGGTCTGTCATTTGCATATTGGATTGTGTGATTCATATGCTGTAAACAACAATTAATCATATTTTTTATTTGCTTACAGGCAATATTTTTACCAGCCTTGAAATGGGAAAATATTTAAACCCTTAAAGTGTTTTTAAATCTCCCAGTAAAGCTGTGACAAAGTTGGATGTGTGTGTTATATATAGATTGTGACAAAGTTCCTCCTCTATCTTGGTGGGTCCTGCGCTTATTGGCAGATTTTCTTGCCTCAGAGATTCACCATGTGGGTTGGGGAACAGCCCAGAGACCTTCCCCTCTGGGAGAACCCACAGTCCAGGTCAATTGGGAGGTTTTGGGGGGAACCCGGGCCCGCCCTCTACTCCGGGTTCCAGCCCAGGGTCCTGTGGACTGCAGCTGTCTATAGTGCCTCCTGTAACAGCTGCATGACAGTTACAACTCCCTGGGCTACTTCCCCATGGCCTCCTCCGAACACCTTCCTTATTCTCACCACAGGACCTTCCTCCTGGTATCTGATAACGCTTGTGCTCCTCAGTCCTCCAGCAGCAGCAGCACACCCTCAGCTCCTTGCGCCTCTTGCTCCCAGTTCCTCACACTCCCACCACAAACTGAAGTGAGCTCCTTTTTAAAACCCTGGTGCCCTGATTAGCCTGCCTTAATTGATTCTAGCAGCTTCTTCTTAATTGGCTCCAAGTGTCCTAATTAGCCTGCCTGCCTTAACTGGTTCTAGCAAGTTCCTGATTACTCTAGTGCAGTGCCTGCTCTGGTCACTCAGGGAACAGAAAACTACTCATCCAGTGACCAGTATATTTGCCCTCTACCAGACTCCTGTACCCCACTGGTCTGGGTCTCTCACAATATATATATATATATAGACTATTTGCTGACAAGTATTTGTCCATGGAAAGCATTGGATGAATCTAATTTATTCTAAGGGAAGTTCATTGTTAATTTTGCCAGCCTTTTTGATAGATTCAACAATGAATCATCGAACTATTAAATTTAGCATAAACAGTAGGAGTTGATAGTGATTCCCTTTGTTGACCATAACCCAAAGCATGGGCCGAATCTGTGCTGACTTATACACTGTTCCACACACTGAGTCAAGTGTTGCAACTTTGAGTTTGTCAGCCCAGAATTTGGATCAGTCTTTATATGGCTCACCAGCCAAGGGCTAATCCTGCAGGGTGCTGAATACCTACTATGTTGTGTTTGAATGCACTCTACACCTTTCAGGATATGCTCAACAGCTGACTGGATTGATCCTCTTGTATACAACAGAGTGATTCAACAGCAGAGGAGTATATCCTGAGATATAATAAAAGAAACCAAGTGGAAAAGGCATCTCTAGAGGGATTAGTGCATGGCAATTGGAGAATGTCCATTGGAATGTCACAGAATGGACAATCCTATGAAAGCTGTCAACATTAGCAGGAGATGGTTAAAGCTGCAAACAGTGCCTTAATCCCTCACATTCAAGAATGATACTGACAGTTTCAGAAATGAGTTATGAGGTTGAGATTAGCTCTTTAAAATATCCATTTTCAATAAATATCAGACTGACTTCTTGGTGAAAATAGTCACTTTTAATATAAAAACAACTTGACATTTTTCAGTAATACTTTTAATGAGCATTGCTCTGAGCTATAATATAATGAAATTTGCTTAAAAGTAGAACAGGCTGGTGATGCTTGGCAGAACAAAGTGGCATATGGTAAAACAGTTGTGATTTATTGGCAAGTGCTTTCATTTTTTGGAAAGCTAGCAGCTTTCACTACGGTGGACTGCATCTTGATATTCAGTGCTGAAAAGAAACAACTGCTGAACAATACACACAGGTTAATTTAAAATGGCATGACTGTTTAATAAATGCAAGTGAAGAACTTTGTCTTATAAATTATCCTTTGCATTCATTGTTCTATATGTGATAGCTAACTTTGTCTACCACTGCATCTTAATAAAATATTCCAGTATTTGAAACATATACAAAACTTTTCAACTGTCAGATCCTCAGCTGGCATCAATCAAAATAGATCCAGGTACTTCAATGTAGCTATTTACACCAGCTGTGGATCTGGCCCAGAACATCTTTACAAATATATGTATTTCACAATAACAACTATGGTTAAGGCTCCATTGGGACTTCTATTGTTGAGTCTCGCAAAGCCCAAATGGCAAATACAGGAGGAACTGTTGGGAAGGGATATGCATCTCCATGTAATTCCAATGGAGCTCAGGGTGGAGTCTAATGTAGCCTGTGGGTATATTACACATCCCTGTCCCCTTGTTGCTCTTTGCAGAGGGATAGCCACCTTTAAGAGAAATTCTGGAGGCAGCTGCCAACCACTTCTTGGATGGGGAAGCTAAAACTTGCCCTTCTTTTGGAACAAGGAGAGAGATTCCTTCCTTTTTAGCCCCTCTAACAGATTTTCTGCAGAAGTGGAGAATCAACCCATCAAAAAGCAAACAGCTCAAATGCACTAAGCTTGCTTCTTGGTTGCAGAGAAAAGCACGCACACTGTCATCTTGTAAACAGTGTATGATGCTCAGGTACTATGGGGATGAGGGCCATGTGACAACTGGATGTATGGCATCAGTTTTGCTCATTCCTTATTCAGGTAACATTCCTATTGAATTCACTGAGAGTTAGGACTGAGTGAGGACTTCTAGTTATTGAAAACAATTTAGAAATAAGATAAATATAAAAGTAGCGAAGATAATACAAAAGTTGAAATCAAAATAGTGTTAATAAATTGTCTGCTGCCTAAATTAAAAAAAAAGTTTGTTAAATCTTATTGTAAAGATTCTTCAGTTTGGCAGTAGTTGTCTCACCTATATATTTTTGTTGTATAATGTTGTACACTAAAAACAAAAACAAAACGAGCTCCAAAGGGGCATTTTCCTTGAATAGAGTGCTTTTTAATTAAAAAGTAAATTATGCTTCCAGGGAATTAGCCCTCTCCACTCTAGCTATTCAAAATTTACTGAAATAGGGGAAATGGTAAAATGAGTTACTAAAATGGCTTGCTTCTAGTCTTGTGAATTTTGACTAATTGAATTTTTACTATATAGTCATGCAGATAGAAATTATTGGCAGTTGCTGAGGAAAACTGCATCACTACCATTGTTGAAGATGACTTTGGCATAGAATACAGTACAGGAAACAATTGGAAATGACGTCATGTAAGGGCATGTCTGTGTTCTGCTGAAATATATATTAAGGCTTGTCTTAAAAAAATTTCCTTCAAAAATTACCATTGTAAAATCTGGAGAAAGGATAATACTGGTTGATTGGAATTTAAGAAAGGGGATTTGGCATGGGGTGATATTGTAAGGTCTCAGTGAGCCCTAAGTAAAGGGCTGTGCATAGCTGCATCAGCCCAGGAGGAAATTGTGATTCTCAGTCACAAAATCCTGCTTGGTTATTCCCTTGTCCTCCCACGCTTACTCAAAAGGAAGAGGGAATCTACTATTGGTCTACCCCAGTCACCAATTACTTACCCTTCCTGAGTCTTGATTTAAGACATAGATACTGCAGGCATGTGCATAGGACCTCCACTCCTGGATTCATTTGATCTCAGCCTATTGTATTTTTAATGAAAAATTCTGCCCTTCGTGGTTGCAAAGAATAGCTTGAAAATGTGAGATGGGCATAATGGATGCGGTGACATCTGCCTGGGTCTGCAGAGAGCCTGAAACAATAGCTTTGAAAGAGATGAAGTGCCTCATTCATCTCAATGAGTTATGTACATATGCGAGTAGTGGAACCCTGCCAATGCCTCTGTGCATGTTTGTCTACACAAAACTGGACCTGAAGTAACTAACCTGGGTTGAATTCACATCTGTAGGTATTGCAGTGCAAGTCTTCATGTGGACACTTATTTTGAATTAAGAGGTTTGTGCATAGACAAGTCTTGAATGTGTCAGGAGAAGAGTTTAGTAGCCTTAGACCACCTACTCAAGAAGATACAGCCCAGTTTCTGGGCTAAGTGTTGGTGGGAGCCCTGCTGACACTTCTGTCTCTCTCCAGATAGCGGAGAGGCCCTTGCTGCCACTCTGCGTCCTCATGCTGCTGCTCTGCCTTTCTGGGAGCTAGGCCATCCTGCTGTGTAGTGGGCATGGGCACACAGTGCAGGGACAGTCCTGTGAGGGTGGAGTCGATGAAGGTCCCTGTTTCATGACATGCCTGGAGCCCTGACCCACCGTGCTGGCTCAACTCAACTGGATAACGTGTAGTTATATGTACAGGGGAAGGAGCATGAGGGGATGCTGGCTGGGAGTGCCAATGTGTATTTTGCGAGGGGTCTTCAGCCTAAAAATTGTTCGTTCTTTAATTTTTTGCTGGCTGTGTTTTTTTTAATGTTCGCCTTGTGCAGGAAGCTTTCTGGAATACAGATTTTGGAGCAACTCTTGTACTCCCTGTGATGTTGCACTCCATATGCTTTATGAAAATATGCTTATGAATGTGAATGTGATGCAACCGGAATATGCTTTATGCAAAAGGTCTCTTGTAAGGGATCATTACAAAGCTCATAATCTACTGAGTGTGTTCATCCTATTTGTATGCATGTATCAGTCTTATATCTGAAACTAGAAATATGAAAAAAGAAGAACAGGAGTACTTGTGGCACCTTAGAGACTAACAAATTTATTAGAGCATAAGCTTTCGTGGACTACAGCCCACTTCTTCGGATGTATATAGAATGGAACATATATTGAGGAGATATATATACACACATACAGAGAGCATAAACAGGTGGGAGTTGTCTTACCAACTCTGAGAGGCCAATTAATTAAGAGAAAAAAAAAAAACTTTTGAAGTGATAATCAAGCTAGCCCAGTACAGACAGTTTGATAATAAGTGTGAGAATACTTACAAGGGGAGATAGAGTCAATGTTTGTAATGGCTCAGCCATTCCCAGTCCTTATTCAAACCGGAGTTGATTGTGTCTAGTTTGCATATCAATTCTAGCTCAGCAGTCTCTCTTTGGAGTCTGTTTTTGAAGTTTTTCTGTTGTAATATAGCCACCCGCAGGTCTGTCA
>NC_048300.1:28868898-28953464 GCF_013100865.1 Trachemys scripta elegans | reverse complement strand
GTGACAGACCTGCGGGTGGCTATATTACAACAGAAAAACTTCAAAAACAGACTCCAAAGAGAGACTGCTGAGCTAGAATTGATATGCAAACTAGACACAATCAACTCCGGTTTGAATAAGGACTGGGAATGGCTGAGCCATTACAAACATTGACTCTATCTCCCCTTGTAAGTATTCTCACACTTATTATCAAACTGTCTGTACTGGGCTAGCTTGATTATCACTTCAAAAGTTTTTTTTCTCTTAATTAATTGGCCTCTCAGAGTTGGTAAGACAACTCCCACCTGTTTATGCTCTCTGTATGTGTGTATATATATCTCCTCAATATATGTTCCATTCTATATGCATCCGAAGAAGTGGGCTGTAGTCCACGAAAGCTTATGCTCTAATAAATTTGTTAGTCTCTAAGGTGCCACAAGTACTCCTGTTCTTCTTTTTTCTTAGGTCCTATTGTAATTATGAAAATTGGGGGCCATTAATGGTGGTTTAGAATCTTGATGGCTCCCATTGACTAGGACAATTGGTTGTAAATAGTTTATTTGCCTGCAAACCTTCCTGTATACATGTGGCCCAACCCAGGAAGAATGGAGACTAGGGGTCTTACAGTGACATGTGACCATGTGACATGATACTGGAATCTATCTTAAATCTGGTACTTTTCCATTTAGAAGGAGGGGTGGGGACCCAGAAAGACAAAAGATTCCTGCCTTGTGCCAAAGCTATAAAAGTGGGTGGAGCAGGACAAAAAAAGTGGCCAGTCATGAGAAAGCCCCTGCTTACCACCTGAGATGTCTGCTGGAACTAACAAGGACTGCACCAGGGGAAAGGATTGGGCCCAGACTAGGAAGGAGCCTAGTCTGTGAAAGAAGCTTATTGGAACATCTCTGAGGGTGAGATTTACCTGTAATCAGTTTCATAATGTATTAGGCTTAGACGTGTGTGATTTTGTTTTATTTTGCTGGGTGACTTACTTTGTTCTGTCTGTTATTACTTGAAACCACTCACATCCTACGTTTTATACTTAATAAAATCACTTTTGTTTATTAATGAACTCTGTGTTGCAGCAGGCTAATGTGTCTGGCTCAACAAGGCAGAGTTCTGGAATCCCAAGCTGGCAGGGAAAACGGGTTCAGAGGTAATTTCAGCACGTCAGGTGACAGTCCCAAGGGGGTCTCTGTGACTGAACCCATCAGACTCACTTTCTCTGAAGAACACTGAATAAACCTGAATGCACATACTCTAGCTTTGCCTCTGCCAATTCAGTATTCATTCAATTTGCTTAACCTGTTTGCTAATTGAACTGGTACACCTTCTGAATTGCATATTTGGTGCGGTATTATGCAAGCTATGCTGTTTTGTCAGTGGAAACATAGCACACACTTCTAAACATATATCATATACATGCTTTGTGTAAATTCAAGCAAACCACCTCTCCCCCACCTTTTAAACTCTTCGGGATAAGAATAAACTAACACTATTTTATTTAAATAATATTGTTTTCTAAAAATCTTTTCAATTTTATAATTCATGTCAGCAACAACAAAATGTAGCTGGCTGATAATATTATGAGGGGTATGGTGTTTAAATTAGAATTAAATGCATGTAATTAACAACTATTTATGTTGTTTTATATGGGGCAGTTTTTAAATAAAATGCAGCCATTTCCTTAGCATGTATTAGACAAATTACAAAATACCTGAAATTCACTGAATATCTTCACTGCCACTGTTGATCAAAACGTTTTAATACCTAAGTGCTTTCCTTTTCTGAATGTTGGGGAGAATCTATCATTTTTTCCCATTCTCCCTGGAAGTACCCAGGATTTGTTATATTTTTAATGTTATGGTGAAAAGCACAGAGTTGAATAAATATAATTTGGAGACATCAGTTCTGAAACTTAAATTAATGAGTGCTTCCCTTAGTGATTTGAGATTTTAATACAAATACAAACAAATTGAGATTTTCCCCCTGCCCCCAAGAGTGCGGTGGTGAAAGGATATTCTGATTAGCCAAATGGAATAGATTAGTTATGACTAATCTCTGGAATTCAGCTACTTGAATTCCTATAGTTAGTATTGGGTCTTTCCAGTAAGATTTTATGAGTATCTACTTGGTGTTTGGCTATGATACTATGTTAGCTGGGTCCAGACACTTTTTTTCTAGGTAGGCACATTTTCATACTCTAAATAATATGGTACAGGATGAATTATGGTTTGTTTCCATTGGCGTGTATTTAGACTTCATACTGTGTGGTTCCAAAAGATAGATGATGATAACATGACCAAAAATAGGGCAGAAACTGATTTTATAAGTGGCAGTTAGAAGAGGGTAATTCAGTATACAGTATTTTGAAATGCTAAGAAAAAATTCTTTTAGGCATAGTTTATATGTCTAGTATATTCCATGTGTGTATCGAGATTTTCAAAGAAAGAGAATGTATTTAAATGCTGAAGGGCCTCAAAATCCTTATAACTTTTTTATATATATTGTGACAAAGTTCCTCCTCTATCTTGGTGGGTCCTGCGCTTATTGGCGGATTTGCTTGCTTCACAGATTCACCCTGTGGTCAGGAAACAGTCCAGAGACCTTCCCCTCTGGCAGAAGCTATAGTCCAGGTCAATTCCTCCTGTGTTTGATCAGGAGTTGAGAGGTATGGGGGGAACCCGGGCCCGCCCTCTACTCCGGATTCCAGCCCAGGGCCCTGTGGACTGCAGCTGTTTAGAGTGCCTCGTGGTACAGTTGCACGACACCTACAACTCCCTGGGCTACTTCCCCATGGCCTCCTCCCAACACCTTCTTTGTCCTCACCACCAGACCTTCCTCCTGATGTTTGATAAAGCTTGTACTTCTCAGTCCTCCAGCAGTACACCTACTCACTCTCAGCTTCTTTCACACCTCTTGCTCCCAGTTCCTCACACACACACTTCCTCTCCTCTGGCTCCCTGGCTCCCCCTGGCTTGACTGGAGTGAGCCCTTTTATAGCATCAGAGGGGCCTTAATTAGAGTCAGGTGCTTAGTTGCCTCACCTGTCTCTTAGCAGGTTAATTGGAGTCAAGTGGTCTATTAGCCTGGAACAGCCCCTATTCTGGTCACTCAGGGAACAGAAAACTACTTATCCAGTGGCCAGTATATCTTCCTTCTGCTACTCTGCTGTTCCCAACTGGTCTGGGTCTATCACTATATATATATATTACGGTAGTTCCTTAGGCCAATGGAGAAAGGCACCTCAATGTGCTAGGCACTGTACAGACTTAGGGTAATAGACATAAGAACATAAGAATGACCATACTGGGTCAGACCAAGAGTCCATCCAGCCCAGCATCCTGTCTGGCAACAGTGGCGAATACCAGGTGCCCCAGAGGGAGTGAACCTAATAGGCAATGATCAAGTGTTCTCTCTCCTGCCATCCATCTCCACCCTCTGAAAAACAGAGGCTAGGGACACCATTCCTTACCCATCCTGGCTAATAGCCATTAATGGACTTAACCTCCATGAATTTATCTAGTTCTCGTTTAAACTCTGTTATAGTCCTCGCCTTCACAACCTCCTCAGGCAAGGAGTTCCACAGATTGACTGTGCACTGTGTGAAGAAGAACTTCCCTTTATTTGTGTTAAACCTGCTGCCCATTAATTTCATTTGGTGGCCCCTAGTTCTTATATTATGGGAACAAGTAAATAACTTTTCCTTATTCACTTTCTCCACACCACTCATGATTTTATATATCTCTATCATATCCCCCCTTACTCTCCTCTTTTCCAAGCTGAAAAGTCGTAGCCTCTTTAATCTCTCCTCAGATGGGACCCGTTCCAAACCCCTAATCATTATAGTTGCCCTTCTCTGAACCCTTTCTAATGCCAGTATATCTTTTTTTTAGATTGCATTGTTTAATTAACTACACTGCACTGTTCCTCTTCCAGTTAGCTGTGTTCTTTTGTTCACTTAGGTTTTTAGTTGTTTTTTATATTGTCACTTGTTTGTGCCCATCACTTTTTCCTGGCCTGGGAGGAGATGATAAAGGGATGGCACAAGGCAGAATGGAAAGGGCACCCTGCTGGGGATTTTGTTGATGGGACTTATTCTTGCTGCCAGGGTATTGTGATCTGGGTTGGGGGTGGGGATATACTGCAAGGGTATCCATTGGAAGAGCACTTTCATTTATAATAGCAGAAATCTAAATAAATGTGATCATCTTCCCTTTCCAAGTGAATTTCCTTTGTTTTATGGCCCTCTAATACTGGGAAGTGACAGTTTTCTATAAAGAAGCATGAAAAAGCTTCATTTGCGTGTATACATTAGTAATACTTAAAGTAGCACTTTAAAGTTGGAGATCTTTAAACCTTATATAAGAGATTCCAAGCTGTATATTGAGTAGGTAAATATCAATATTCCCATTGTGTAGATAGTGTACATACTGGAAATCAATGACAAGATTATAACTGGGCTTGTCTACACTACCGCTTAAATCGATGCAACTCACTTCGCTCAGGAGTGTAAAAAAGCCACCCCTCTGAGTGACATAAGTTAGATTGACTTAAAGCTGTGTCCACACAGCATCGATGCATCTGCGCCAATATAGCACGTCTGTTGAAGACAAGCCCTCAAGCGCTTGACTCCTCTTCTGCCTATTCTAGGCAATTCAAGTATAATAGAATAACATTGTTTAAAATTGTAAGTGTAACACTTTTGTAGTGATAATCAAGATGGCCCATTTTAGACAGTTGACAAGAAGGTGTGAGGATACTTAACATGGGGAAATAGATTCAAGATGTGTAATGATCCAGCCACTCCCAGTCTCTACGCAAAAGAATAAATGGGCACAAATCTGACATCAGGAATCATAACATTCAAAAACCAGTAGGAGAACACTTCAACCTCTTTGGCCTTGGCTACACTTACCAGCTAGTTCGACGGCTGGAAATCGAAGTTCTGGGTTCGACTTATCGCGTCTAGTCTGGACGCGATAAGTCGAACCCGGAAGTGCTTGCCGTCGACTGCGGTACTCCAGCTCGGCGAGAGGAGTACCGCGGAGTCGACGGGGGAGCCTGCCTGCCGCGTGTGGACCAAGGTAAGTTCGAACTAAGGTACTTCGACTTCAGCTACGTTATTCACGTAGCTGAAGTTGCGTACCTTAGTTCGAATTGGGGGGGGTAGTGTAGACCAAGCCTTTGATCACTCAGTAACAGACTTAAAGGTGGCAATTTTGCAACAGAAAATCTTCAAAACCAGACTGCAATGAGAAACTGCTGAGCTTGAATTAATATGCAAACTAGGTACCATTAAGTTGGGTTTGAATAGAGACTGGGAGTGGCTGGGTCATTACACATATTGAATCTGTTTCCCCATGTTAAGTATCCTCACAACTGTCTAAAATGGGCTATCTTGATTATCACTACAAAAGTTTTTTTCTCCTGCTGATAATAGCTCATCTTAATTAATTAGCCTCTTACAGTTGGTATGGCTACTTCCACATTTTCATGTTCTCTGTATATATATCTTCTTACTATATGTTCCATTCTATGCATCCGATGAAGTGGGCTGTAGCCCATGAAAGCTTATGCTCAAATAAATGTGTTAGTCTCTAAGGTGCCACAAGTACTCCTGTTCTTTTTGCGAATACAGACTAACACGGCTGCTATTCTTAAACTAGTCTTTAAATAGACTCATAATGATCAATGTTTGTTTAATTATTCCCTACCTTGTGTAACTATTTACAGCTGTGCACAATAAGTGGCTTTCTCATCCACTTTGCACAGTTGTAAAAAAGTAGAATAGATTTAAAATTTTTATTAAAGCTAATGTTAATATATATATATATATATAAAATACATAGGTTGGGAAAAGAGTGTCTGTACATCTGGGTATAATGCTTAGATTATCCAGAAATAGAAAGTTATTTTTTAAAAGTCATATGATACATAGAATACATAATCAGCAATAACCCAAATTTAGGTGAATAGATTTAACAATAGAGTTTAGATATTAGAATCCGAATTTTTGGGTCCATCACTCATGAAAATTTGTACGGAGATTTGGTTGTGGAAAGCAAAATATATCAACCCATGTTTGGAGATTCCTTGAGAATTAGGTTGGTTGTTCATTTAGAAAATACAATCCATGAGGAAAGTATTTGTTACTTTCCTGACTGTGCTTCTCATCGACACTCCAGCTCATCCCTCCTGGTATTGCCAATGTCCAGTGATGTGTTCTATGTAGATGTCCCTCGATCACCTGATGGCATCCGACACCAGGAATTGCCGCATCAGCCGAGCATAGTGTTGACCAATTCTGCATTCTCTCAGCACTCACTTGTTACTGCGGTCCCATGCGCCTAAGGCTCCGATGATCATAACTACACAAGGTGCAAGTACAGTCAGGTCTGAACAACCGATGTCCTGACCACCTCCAGTGATCCTTACCTTCTGTTGCAGTTGTGAGCAATAGGTACCTTGCGGGACTGGATACTATATGATAAACCGTAAATTATTCAGTTAGGGAGGATTCAGCCCCAACAGGTTTTGTGAAGCACTCCAGCATATGGAGGAGGAGTTAGCTAAGATTGGTCTCCATGTTTCATGGTCAAAGACAGAACTGCAAAATCTAGGACCAGGTCCACCAGCAACTCCAATCTCTTTGAACAATGAAATTGTCAAATCAGTTTCCAGCTTTTTCTATCTGTGTTTTATACTTGCCACCTCCTCCAATTCTCACACGGAGGTTCTCCATCGGATTGGCTTCACAGCATCTGCCATGGGCCATTTACAATGGATATAGAATCAACATCCTCTTAATATGACAACCAAGTTCAGGATTTATTCGAGCTATATCCTTCCCATACTGCTGTATGGCTGCAAAACATGGACATTACACTGCACAGACTGGACAAAGCTGGAGGCTTTCCGCACAAAATGTCAACGTCATATACTGGGCATAAAGTGGAATGACTTCATCTGTAATGCAGATGTTTATGGTCACTTGTGTCTACTGACTACTAGGGTCATTGTCCACAGGTGGCACCTTATGCTTTTTGGACACGTTGCAAGGATGCCACAAGATGTTCCAGCGAACGCCGTTCTCTGGGTGGCTTGTAACATCCAGAATAAAATTCCACCAACTGAGGGGTGAAGATGGCCCAGAGGCAGACCCCCTATTACATGGGTTCATCAAATCTGTTCCGATGTTGGACTCTCAGGTCCTCAAGCCTTTGCGGTTGTGCAGGAATGGACCAAATGGCTAATGATTTCTATGGCCAACGTCTGGCTAAGCGTTGAAGAAGAAGAAGCATCATGTCAGCTGTGTAGGAGTTTTGCCATTGATTTCATTGGAGCAGGAACAAGCCTTTAATTTCAAGTATGTAAATTTAATGCTGGACTATTTTACAATTGTCGTGTACGTTCTCAGTGGTTTGTAGATATGAAAACAGTTGACTGTGAACAATCACTTCATGATGAAAAGTAAAATGCAAAATTGCTTATATAGCATCCATATGTAGTGTGCATCTTTCTCTGTATTGCTTCAGTTAGAAACATCCCAGATGTACGTGCTCCTGTATGGAACAAAATTCCTGAGTCTTTAATTTTTATTATGATTTTCTTTATTTCTGTCCTTAGTTAATAAACAGAACATATAACAGTAGATGAGAGCTACATGGGGGATATAATACATGGGGATATAAATATCCCTACTTCTTGTTCATTTATGACCAATATGAGCTCCCAAATATGGAAATAAATGTCTTCCCATTTACCTAGACACATTTCTTCCCAACACCTGCATCTTCCCCCCCCCACTCCCACCACCATAGCTACATGCATGCAGTAAAAGGAAAATAACTAGGTTGCTGGGCCAAATTCTCATTCCCGGGCCAAATCAAAAGTAAAAGGTCTTTTATATGAGGGGTGGAGTGACTGGAACCTTCTCTTTAGTCCAGAGCCATGATGTGAACCCCCTAGCGGCAATGAAGCCTCTTTGAGAATAAGACTGCAATTTCTGCATTGCAGTAGCAGCTGCTGCCCTCCTAACACCCCCACATCACCATGGTTTTGGTCAGTGGGTCAGTGTGGTTAGCTGATCTGTTGACCATGTCTTCAGCCACATTCAATCCCTCTCTGACCCTACCCTATAAAGCGCTGCTGTGGAGTCATCTTGTGCAATCTCTCCCCAGTTAGCCTGTAAGACAGCTGGGGGAAGGGGGGGGAAGGAGGAATTATAAGGGTGTTTTTTTATATGCCTATAAAATGTATGCTATGATATTGCTACTGGTATTGTTTTTTCTTTAGCTATTGTTCTATCATTTAAAAAAAACTGGCTCTGCTAGATGTACATTAGTCCTGTTTTTCATTTTTTGGACACAACATTGCAAAACATTTTATTTTCTCAAGAACAGAACTGTATTGGCTAATGTTGGATGGCTATCTTTGTGCAGTGCTCTTGTAAATGCCCTCCCAAACCCTTCTATGGCAAGGCAGCGGCCAAGAGGCGAGCACTGATCCCTTTGAGATTGCTCAGAGCTGAGAACAGAATCAGGACAAGCAGCCAGATGCCAGAGAGAGCACAGACCATTATTCCTTATAGCGAGAAACAGGAATTGAAACAGCTGCTTTTATACTGGGTAGAAGCCTATGGATCAGTAGTGCTTTATGATGTACACTGATGTGGAAATTCAGAAAAACAAATAGGAGTCAGTTGGAAGGGATGAGGGTTTATTGCCAGAATTTGTTGAGAATGTTGCCTCCATTATGCAAATAAGGGCTAGAATAGCACTTCAGGGTGCTGAGAGACTTGTGGACCTTGTAAGCATTGAGGGAGAAAATGGCCTCCAAAAACGCTGCAACATGAATCGTATCTTTTTAAAAACAAACTTTGAAACTATGTCTTAGCCAAGACACAGTGCCATGATTTCAGTCAGCTAGACCACACCCTGCTGCGATCTTTCTTAATAAGGTTTGCCATGTAAAGAAACTTTCGAAATGTAACTTCCTTAAACAGCTGAAAGTGGAGACTGAGGGCATGGCTACACTTGCAGATGTAGAGCGCTGTGAGTTAAACCCGCCTTCATAGAGCGCAGTAGGGAAAGCGCTGCAGTCTGTCCACACTGACAGCTTCAAGCGCACTGGCGTGGCCACATTTGCAGCACTTGCAGCGGCATTGGGAGTGGTGCATTGTGGGCAGCTATCCCAGCATGCAAGTGACTGCAACGTGCTTTTCAAATGGGGGGGTGGGTAGAGTGTGACAGGGAGTGTGATGTGTGTATGTGGGGGGAGAGAGAGTGGGTTTTTGGGGTACTGATAGTATGTCAGCATGCTGTCTTGTAAGTTCAGACTTCCCTCCCCACCCCATCCCTCTCTCACTCAGTCAAAGCAAACAGTAAATGTGTGCTTTTTCCTCGGAGCTGATAAGCAGCCGGCTTCTCCGAAACGGGCTTTGAAAGGGCATTTCCGCATTCCTGCAGCCAATTTCACAACAATGACAAGAGTAGCCATTTGACTTAAGGGGATTATGGGACATTTCCAGAGGTCAATCACAGTGCAGTAACGCAACACCTCATTCACACTGGCGCCACGGCCCTTCAGCGGGGGCACAGCAAACATTATTCCACTCACCGAGGTGGAGTACCAGCAGCGCTGTAGCTGCGGAGTCAGAGCGCTCTACGTGCCTTGCCAGTGTGGATGGGGAGTGAGCTAGGGCACCCGGGGCTGCTTTATTGCACTGTAACTTGCAAGTGTAGCCAAGGCCTGAGATAAAATTAGTGCTATCTCTAGAGCAATATGCTGAACAAATAATTGAAAGGCTAAAATCAGGTTTTTAGGAATCTGATCCTAGGTGACTAATTATTTTTTTGCCAACCAAAGTCTTGACTCCTATTTTGAGTATCTGTGCAATTAAAAACATTTTTTGGAGATGGAGTTATAGAGTAGTTGCCTATAGGTTAAAAGCAGCCTTTTTCTGCTTCCAAATCAGAACATGTCCTAACAATGCATCTGATGACTAGTCACTAGCAAACTATCTAAGGAATTCTTAGATTATTTACAATTTGCTAAGGAACTTCTGTTGTATTGATTATAACTTTCCATGCTTATGGGGATTTATTAATAGGGCTAAATATGAAAGGCTACCAGCTAATTACATTAAGAAGTAAAGCGAGCCTTAATTATGAAACATAATTGTCAATAATTGTCCAATGGTTATTCTGTAATCAGATTCTTCTGAGGCTACATAAAAAAGATACTTTTTTTTACATAACGATATTAGCACTCCTGTGGGGGTTTAGTTAGTTGTTTCACTGCTTAGGTGCTGGGAGGTATAACAAGCACATCATCAGTGGAATATGAGTTTTTGCAGTACTACCAGACTTATTTAATACATTCCAATGTTTAGTGGAATAAGATGCAGGGAAGTTGTGAAAATCACTTTAAATATTTCAGTTGATACCACACCCATTTAGCCAGGATGATTCTGAGATGATCATCCTCCATCTGCTTCCACAATAAGCACCTGAAGTTCATGGTGTTTTGTGAAGTCAGTCCAGGTGACCTGTGCTCTGAGAGCCCAACGTTGGATGAAGGAGAACATCATGATGTGTGTGGACTTCACTGGACTTGTGACACTGAATGACCATGTCATGCTAGAGTGTATTCAGTTCAATTCACTTGTGTATTAGTATAGATCAAAGCAATTAGTGATTAGGGTTTAAAATGTCATAAAACTAATGGAATGTTACAAACATTGTTTTCACTTATCTGTTCCTGTTATAATGTAATAGCAAACACTTACATGGTAAATACCCTATATAACTAAATAACTTATCGCACATCAAAGAAGCCAGGGGGAATGCTAATGAAGGACTTTATCAGAATGGCCATTGTGATGATGACCTGAGGTCAGAAACTCAAAGTGCATTCCTCACTCATCACCATCAAAGGAAAAACTGACTTGGGTAGAGAGATTGTCAGCTTGTCTTCTGTGAGAAGAAGATATACATATGGATTCAAAGAACAATCCTTTATCTCTGTACTGTTTGGATTCTAACAGGACAGAATAAATGAATGAGAAGATGGAGAGCCCCAGAGTTATTCTGGGTAGCCCTGAAATACTTTTGGAAAACTGGCAGTTTATTACAGAACTGCCACCATTTGGACTTACAAACTATGATTCACCTGTAGATATATTTTACGTGCTTTAACCTATCAATAATTCTCATTCTTTTTTCTTAGCTAATAAAGCTTTAGTTAGTTTACTATAGAATTGGCCACCAGCATTGTCTTTGGTATAAAATCCAGAGTATCGATTGATCTGGGGTAAGTGACTGGTCTCTTGGGACAGGGAGAAACCTGTTTTGTGTCATTTTAGGTTTAAGCACCCTTTTATCACAAAGTCCAGTTTGTCTGGGTGGCAAGATAGACTGGAGAGGCTAAGGGGACTGTCTGTGACACTAAGATGGTATAGTGATCCAGGAGTTCACATTTGTTGCTCGCTTGGTAATATTTAATTATAGAACATACCACCAGCTTGGGGTGTCTGCCCTTGTTTTCTGACAGTATGTCCTGAGGTAGGCACTCACAGCTGTGAGCCACTGCAGATAGCATGACAAGACTGTCAGTGTAATATGATTGTGCTTTTTTCATGACTTGGTATAGGTTCAAGTTTATTTGTATTGTGATATTCTAGAGGCGCCTGTCACAGATCAGGACTATATTTGCTAGGTAGTGTACATGTGAAGAGACTGCCGCTGCCCAGTTTATAATCTAATTTAGGTTTAGGCTAATTTTAGGTTAATTGAATTTTGTGGGTATAAACCTGAAACATACCTAGTTTGCACATATCTAGTCTAGCCAAAAAAAAAAGATTTAATTCACTTTCTATTGCAAATTGGAGCAGATAGTTTTACAAGGACTGTGTGAGGGTGGTGAATTCTGAAAGAGCCTAGGCAAACCTGATATTAAAGGGATTCACTCAGAGCCCGTTTGTAGCAACTGGTAAATATCATGCTGTATTGAACTCAAAACAGAAATGCTTGTTGTCCATCTTGAGGAGGCACCACTGGACATTATTGAAAGGATTAGAGAGTAACGAGTCTTGGTTACTATGTCCCACATTTAAACCTTGTGGTGTTGTCTAAGTTGCCCCGAACCTCCTCTTCCCCAGTTGGACATTGGCCTTTTCTTCAAGCAATCTCCCACAGATATGTAATTGATAGGGATGGTCCCTGTGCAGATGTGTGTAATTTCACTAAGGTAAAAGAGGGACAAAATTCTGTAATGATATAACTCTTGTTCTATTCCTTGGCAACATTTCGAATTTAAAAAAGTGGAATGTCCAAGAGTGCAGTAGTTTATCTGAAGCTTAACACAAACAAAACCCCAACAGAAACAATGAGGAGTCTGGTGGCACCTTAAAGACTAACAGAAGAAGTGGGGGTTTTTACCCACAAAAGCTTATGCCCAAATAAATCTGTTAGTCTTTAAGGTGCCACCGGACTCCTCATTGGTTTTTGTGGATACAAATTAACACGGTTACCCCTCTGATACTTAAAACCCCAACACAGTCACATGACAAAAAGTAGAATGTGGGTAAACTTACAAACCCCTTTGTTGCTAGAATTCGTGTATCCTGCACCAACTTCTCACCACCAACTTGCTGCACGTATTCTGGAATTAAACTATTTCATATACCAATAACTGTATAGTCCCTCTAGCTAGCCTGAGTTTAGTATTTATTGGTTCCTTTTGGGACAGACTGGATGTTTCGGGTAGTATTTTCAACAGCTTTCGGCATTGGTTTGCTCCCATTGATGTTAATCAGAGTTCCACCAGAGTTAGGTTAAGGGTGAACACTTAAGAAAATCCAGCCCCTTGATGTCCATCAAGGTTTTGTAAGAATCCTGTCTAATTATTAAGAAATTTAGTCTTACACTTATAACGTTTCTTTCATTTATAGTTTATAAAGGGGTCATTTATAGTCCAACAGATGAATAGGTTGCTTATAATAATTTAAACACCTACAGATGTTCTTAGAACATCTATAACACAATTTTTTGTTTATAATCCCTTAATAATTTAACCCATCATAAACACTTTATAAACAGAACTTTATGTTAGTGTGACTGAACTTATGTCTATACATAAGAAAAAAGATTCTCTTATCCTCCATCAGCATTTTTTTACTTGGGAAGCTATTTTGAGAAAGAAAAACCACTGTCAAAGGACAAATGAAAGCTGATATGGTTAGTGCCTTCTCTAGAGGATTAGATGTATGTTTGGCTTTCACTGAGCAATTCGAGAATTTTTCTATGTTCTGGTCCAGGTTTATTTTTTCATCAGGATGTACCTCAGCATTACCTCCATATCACAGTTGCCAGCAACTGTTTTCTCATTGATATTGGTAGACTAGTACTTGTCAGAAATTCTGGGAAACAAAACTGGTGTCTTATTTGAGGAGTGGTGGAATTTTCAGTCATCCATATATATTATCTTTCATGCATCATCTAATCTATACTGTACCACACTGGACTATGCATTCTTTAGCATCCTGTATTACATAAATTTTAATATAACAAAGCATAAGGATGCTGATGTAAGGGGAAAAAACAAAAGGTGATCACTAGTTCGGAAAAGAATGTAAGTGTTTTAGGTTAATACAATAAATATATATAGTAGTACAAACACAGAAGTTAACATTTTTATCTGATTGAAATATGTACCATATCACATAGTAAATTGGGATATTTTCCTTCTATAACGTGCTCTGGTACAGAGCAGATCTTACTTTATTTTGGTAAATCTCGATGTTTTAATCTAGGACCCTGTATTTTAAATATATTGGGGAATACTCAGTACGATACCTGGTCATGCATTGCAAGGATATTAACACAGTGGTGGGATATAGGATTCACCATTGGGTCATGATGTTTGAAGCGTGCCTCTAACAGTGGCCATCAGGTACATTAGAGGCAAACCTGTCCTCCAAGTATTTTTTCCTGACCCTTGTGATGGTCAACTTCCCCCTATGAGATTTCATTGCTACTATTTTGGCACATGTAACTACAAAGCTTATTAGTGGCCACAAAATAATCAACCCCCTTTTAAAATCCAGCTATACTATTTGAACCACATCCAGCCCGAGGGTAAGACAATGCAATTGCCTTGAAATCAGTGGAGTTTTTCAGTTATATGAGAAAATTTATTTCTTTTTATGTGCTTGAAATTTACCTGCCATTAATCTCAATGGAAAATAATTTCCTAATGTATGTTAAGAGTCATTTTTCTGATCAGTTTTTCACCCCCAAATTAAATACCCTCTAATATTTTTTTCATGCTACTGAATCTTAGTTCTTTTAATTTGTTATTATCCACTATGCACAGCTCAATCTAACTCTAATGATTTTTGTTGCTTTGCTGAGATCTACTGTGATTCAGTTGAGTGGAGTTATGCAAGGTATATGTGTATAACAATGAAGTAGTAAACCATGAAGTGGCTTTAGCAGCAATCCACAGATTAATATAAAAAAATAGTTAGTCCATGGAGCTCTTGCAGCCAGCCCTCTTGCCCCCATTCATTTACTACCACAGGGGAGTTGTCAATAGCCTTCATGCTACTGTGTACATAAAAATGGATTTCTTGTTGCAGAAGTGGTAAGATTGCCTGTATGGTGTATTCATCAAATAAAACTCTTGATTTGCAAAAGAACAAGGCAGCCTAGGGAGCTAGTTGGCAGCCAAATTATTTGATAGTCCCAGAGACTTCTTCAGAGGCTGTGGCCTGAACTATGATAGGCCTTAGCGGGGAGCCAGCTGTGATTACTAGCACTGTAAGATATCTTTGCAACTTGGCATATGAGTCATGTGACAGTTCTATATTCTCTGCAGAAGTACCAATTATGTCAACCAGAAAACCAGTCAAAAAGGGACCCTGGTGGCTCTGGTCAGCACCGCTGATTGGGCCGTTACAAGTCCGGTTGGTGTGGGCTGGAGCCCTATCTAGCTCCACACAGTTCACCAGAAGTGGCAATATGCCCCTGCGGCCCCTAGGTGGAGGAGCATCTAGGGGGCTCCACGTGCCTCCCCACCCCAAGTGCCGGCTCCCCAGCTCCCTTTGGCCAGGAACTGCAGCCAATGAGGTCTGAAGGAGCAGCACCTGCAGGTAGAGGCAGTGCACGGAGCCACCTAGCCATGCCTCTACCTAGGAACCAGAGGGAGATGTTGCCGTCTCCGGGAGCCGCCTGAGGTAAGTGCTGCTCGGAACCCGCATCCCTCACCCCTTTCCTGACCCAACCTGGAGACCCCTCCCAAACCCTGAACCCTCATTTCGGGCCCCATCCTGGAGCCAACACCCCCTGCCCAGAGCCCTCTCCTGCACCCCAAACCCCTCATCCCTGGCCCCTCCCCAGAGCCTGCACCTCCAGCCGGAGCTCTCACCCCCTCTTGCACCCCAACCCGTGCCCCAGACCAGTTAAAATGAGTGAATGAGTGAGGGTGGGGGAGGACGAGCAACAGAAAGAGGGGGAATGGAGTGAGCAGGGGTGAGGTCTTAAGGAAGGGGCAGGGCTGGGCCATGGCCTCGGGGAAAGTAGAGTCAGGGGGCAGGGCAAAGGTGTTTGGTTTTCTGCAAATAGAAAATTGGCAACCCTAGTACCGATGAATGTTCTCCCTAGCACTGCGGGGAGAGAGCCAAATAAGATGAGGAAAGTGTTGTTATATTAATTAATATTGACTTTTGGGGTATGTCTACACTACGGGATTAATCCGAATTTATATAATTCGAATTTGGGAAACAGATTGTATAAAGTCGAATGTATGCGGCCACACTAAGCACATTAATTTGGCGGTATGTGTCCAAGTACCGGGGTTAGCGTCGATTTCTGGAGCATTGCACTGTGGGTAGCTATCCCATAGCTATCCCATAGTTCCCGCAGTCTCCCGCGCCCATTGGAATTCTGGGTTGAGATCCCAGTGCCTGATGGGACAAAAAACATTGTCGCAGGTGGTTCTGGGTACAGCCTCACCCCTCCCTCCTTCCCTGCATGAAAGCAACGGACGGCAGACAACCATTTCGCGCCTTTTTTCCTGGGTGAACACTGCAGACTCCATACCACGGCAAGCATGGAGCCCACTCAGCTCAAGACAGCAGTCATGAACATTGTAAACACCCCGCGCGTTCTCGTGGAGTTTATGCTGAGCCAGGACCAGAAAAACAAGGCGAGGAGGCAGCGGCGGTGGCAGCGCAGCGACAAGCGTGATGAGGACATGGACATGGACACGGACACGGACACAGAATTCTGTCAAACCGTGGGCCCCGTGCTTTGGAGATCATGTTGTTAATGGGGCAGGTTCTATCCATGGAACGCCGATTCTGGGCAAGGGAAACAAGCACAGACTGGTGGGACCGCATAGTGTTGCAGGTGTGGGATGATTCCCAGTGGCTGCGGAACTTTCGCATGCGTAAGGGCACTTTCATGGAACTTTGTGACTTGCTGTCCCCTGCCCTGAAACGCCAGAATACCAAGATGAGAGCAGTCCTCACAGTTGAGAAGCGCGTGGCGATAGCCCTGTGGAAGCTTGCAACGCCAGACAGCTACCGGTCAGTCGGGAATCAATTTGGAGTGGGCAAATCTACTGTGGGGGCTGCTGTGATGCAAGTAGCCAAAGCAATCACTCAGGTGCTGCTACGAAAGGTAGTGACTCTGGGAAATGTGCAGGTCATAGTGGATGGCTTTGCTGCAATGGGATTCCCTAACTGTGGTGGGGCGATAGATGGAACCCATATCCCTACCTTGGCACCGGAGCACCAGGGTACCCAGTACATAAACTGCAAGGGGTACTTTTCAATGGTGCTGCAAGCACTTGTGGATCACAAGGTACGTTTCACTAACATCAACGTGGGCTGGCTGGGAAGGGTTCATGACGCTCGCGTCTTCAGGAACACTACTCTGTTTAAAGGGCTGCAGCAAGAGACTTACTTTCCGGACCAGAAAATAACCGTTGGGGATGTTGAAATGCCAATAGTTATTCTTGGGGACCCAGCCTACCCCTTAATGCCATGGCTCATGAAGCCATACACAGGCAGCCTGGACAGGAGTCAGGAGCTGTTCAACTACAGGCTGAGCAAGTGCAGAATGGTGGTAGAATGTGCATTTGGCCGTTTAAAAGGTCGCTGGCGATCGTTACTGACTCGCTCAGACCTCAGCCAAACCAATCTCCCCATTGTTATTTCTGCTTGCTGCGTGCTCCACAATCTCTGTGAAAGTAAGGGGGAGACCTTTATGGTGGGGTGGGAGGCTGAGGCAAATCGCCTGGCTGCTGATTACGCGCAGCCAGACACCAGGGCGATTAGAAGAGCACACCAGGAAGCGCTGTGCATCAGAGAAGCTTTGAAAACCAGTTTCATGACTGGCCAGGCTACAGTGTGAAATATCTGTTTGTTTCTCCTTCATGAAAACCTGCCCCCTTTATTGACTCATTCTCTGTAAGGAACCCACCCTCCCCCTTCCTCCAGCTTGCTTTCAAACCAAATAAAGTCACTATCATTTAAAAATAATTTATTTTTTATTAATAGATTATAAAAAGAGGGAGGGAACCCGGGTGGGGTTTGGGAGGAGGATCGGCGGGAAGGAAAAGGCCACTAAAAAAAGGTTTAAAAAATGACAGCCTTTTGCTTGGGCTGTCCACTGGGGTGGAATGGGAAGGTGTACGGAGCCTCCCCCCGCCCGCGTTCTTACACGTCTGGGTGAGGAGGATATGGAACATGGGGAGGGGGGAAGGGAGTTATACAGGGGCTGTAGCGGCACTCTGTTTTCCTGCAGCCGTTCCTGAAGCTCCACCAGACGCCGGAGCATGTCTGTTTGCTCACACAGCAGCCCCAGCGTTGCATCCTGCCTCCTCTGATCTTCCTGCCGCCACCTCTCATCTTGAGCGTCTATCCTGTCCTCACGTTGGTCCCTCATGTCCTCATGTTGGTCCCTCCTGTCCTCACGTTCACTGGCTTCTTTCCTATACTTTGAAACCGTGTCCTTCCACTCATTCAGATGAGCTCTGTCACTGCGGGTGGATTCCATGATTTCTGCAAACATCTCGTCTCGCGTCTTCTTTTTCCGACGCCTTATCTGTGCTAGCCTTCGGGACGGAGGAGGGAGGCTTGAAGAATTTGCAGCTGCTGTAGGGAGGGAAAAAAGAGAGAATTTTTTAAAAAGATACATTTTGAAGAACAATGCTTATACTCTTTCATGGTGACCAACACTATTCACATTACATAGCACATGTGATTTCTGTGCAAGGTCGCATTTTGCCTCTTAATATTGAATGCCTGTGGCTTTGCTGCTAGAGATCACAGGTCCGGGCAACAGAATTCGGCTTGCATGCGGCCATGGTAAACCATTGTCTTTCGGCTTCTGCGCCCTCCTTTCCCACATACCAAGCAAAGCCCGTTGAGTGCTGTGGTTTTCCTGTTAACATTCAGCAGCAGCAGAAAACAAACTAACCATCCCCCCCATCCAATTCTCTGGATGATCGCTTTATCCCTCCCCCCACCGCGTGGCTGGTATCAGGGAAGATCCCTGCAGGAACCAAACTAACCCCCCCGTTTCCCCCTCCCGCCATGAATTCTCTGGGATGATCGCTGTACCCCTCCCCCCACCGCGTGGCTTATAACAGGGAAGATCCCTGCTAGCCAAACGCGAAAAGCTCAGGGCCAATTTCCCCCCCGCGCTTGGCTAACTGCAGGGAAGGATTTCTTTTTAGCCACAGGCAAACAGCCCAGTAGGAACGGTCACCTCTGTCCCCTTAATTAAGTTCCCATATTTCAACCAGGGTACCATGAGCGATATCACTCTCCTGAGGATTACACAGCAAGATAAAGAACGGATGTTGCTTGAATGCCAGCAAACACCGGGACCATACTCTGCCAGGCTTTGTCAGGCAATGATACCAGATTACTTGCTGCAAGCATGGCGTGGTCAAGTGTCCTACCATGGAGGATGGAATAAGGCTGCATTGCCCAGAAACCTTGTGGCAAGGCTTTTGGGGTACCTCCAGGAGAGCTTCATGGAGATGTCCCTGGAGGATTTCCACTCCATCCCCAGACAAGTTAACAGACTTTTCCAGTAGCTGTACTGTCCGCGAATGCATCCCAAGTCCTCAGGGCAAAGTAATCATTAAAAAACGCTTGCTTTTAAAACAAGTTTTATATTTTAAAAGGTAAACTCACCTGAGGTCCCTTCCATGGGGTCATGGTCTTGGATACTGGCTTGGGAGGGTTGGGAGGATACTTCAGTCAGGCTGAGAAAAAGATCCTGGCTGTTGGGGAGAATGGAGTGCTAAGTGCTCTCTGCAAGCTCGTCCTCCTCCTCCTCCTCTTCCCCATCTGCAGAATCCTCAGGTGTAGCTGATGAGACTATCCCCGACCCGGAATCCACGGTCACAGGTGGGGTAGTGGTGGCGGCCCCCCCTAGAATTGCATGCAGCTCGGCGTAGAAGCGGCATGTCCGCGGCTCTGACCCGGAGCGACAGTTTGCCCCCTTTGTTTTTTGATAGGCTTGTCTGAGCTCCTTGACTTTCACGCAGCACTGATCTGAGTCCCTATTGTGACCTCTCTCCATCATGCCCTTGGAGATTTTTTCAAAAGTTTTGGCATTTCATCTTTTAGAACGAAGTTCTGCTAGCACTGAATCCTCTCCCCATATAGCGATCAGATCCAGTACCTCCCGTACGGTCCATGCTGGTGCTCTTTTTTGATTATCGGACTGCATGGTTACCTGTGCTGATGAGCTATCTGTGGTCACCTGTGCTCTCCACGCTGGGCAAACAGGAAATGAAATTCAAATATTTGCGGGGCTTTTCCTGTCTACCTGGCCAGTGCATCCGAGTTCAGATTGCTGTCCAGAGCGGTCACAATGGTGCACTGTAGGATAGCTCCCGGAGGCCAATACAATCAAATTGCGGCCACACTAACCCTAATTCAAAATGCTAAAATCGATTTTGGCGCTACTCCGCTCGTCGGGGTGGAGTACAGAAATAGACTTAAAGAGCCCTTTATTTCGAATTAAATGGCGTCGTTGTGTGGATGGGTGCAGGGTTAATTCGAATTAAGGCTGCTAAATCCGAATTAAAGTCGTAGTGTAGACCAAGCCTTGGTGTCAATTTTACGTAAGCTGAGGCATAATTATGCCGCAAGTGTGGTAAGTCACACTTCTGCACAGAATTTGACAGAGAGAATGAGTATTTCAGTGGTAGGGCTTAATTGGTAGTGGAGTTAATGTGTGATCTCTAATTGTTTCCCATGTAGCTAGCATGACTAAAAGAAAGTTATTAGAAAGACAAGGTGGGTAAGGTAATATCTTTTATTGGACCAACTTCTTCAGGTCCTTCTTCAGATCTGAAGAAAAGCTATGTGTAAGCTCCAAAGCTTGTCTCTCTCCCCAGCAGAAGTTGGTCCAATAAAATATATTACCTCACCCACCTTTTGTCTCTAATATTCTGGGACCAGCATGACTACAACACAGTATAAAACAAGGTTAGTGAACTGAGCTATGAGAAGGTATTGGCTGTGAAAGTTCATCTAAGCCAGGGGTCGGCAATCTTTCAGAAGTAGTGTTCTGAGTCTTCATCTATTCACTCTAATTTAAGGTTTCGCGTGCCAGTAATACATTTTAATGTTTTTAGAAGGTCTCTTTCTATAGGTCTGTAATATATAACTAAATTATTGTTGTATGTAAAGTAAATAAGGTTTTTAAAATGTTTAAGAAGCTTCATTTAAAATTAAATTAAAATGCAGAGCCCCCCGGACCGGTGGCCAGGACCTGGGCAGAGTGAGTGTCACTGAAAATCAGCTCGCATGCCGCCTTTGGCACACGTGCCATAGGTTGCCTACCCCTGATTTAAGCAGTCTGTAGGAGTGCCCTATCTTGTGCAGCCCATGGAGACTCCAAGGTCAAGGACTGTGATTGTGCCAATGCTCTGTGCAGCCCCTCCTTTCTTACGTACAGTCTAAGCGTAATATCTCTAGGCCAGGTTGTGATTGGCATTGTACAGATGAGTTTGTTCTTGTCAGATGAATAGACCAGGTATAAACAAAGACCCAATTATCCAGAGCTTCTGATGAGACTACTCAATGTACAATATCTAGATCCTGAACCAAAGCCTAGTGAAGAAATGGAAAGACTCACATTCACTTAAGTGGGCTTTGGATCAGGCCCTTAGTTGTCATATTAGAGAATAATATGAATTATCCAGAGACTGATGATGGTGATGATTATATTCTCAGATTTATAAAGTGTTATAACTAGTACTAAGACATATTTACAAGAAGGTGAGAGAAATGCAGATAAAATTGATTAATCTTTTTAATGCCATGGAATTATGCTTCACTTTAGTGGATTAGATGTTCAGTTTCATTAGATAATGAAGGTATATTGCTAACCATACAAATGTTTACCCCATATAAAATCTCATAAATAAATTGTTTAATTGATTACAAATGTGCACTCTCAGATATTTAAAATACACCTTTACCCCGATATAATGCTGTCCTCGGGAGCCAAAAAATCTTACTGCGTTATAAGTGAAACTGCGTTGTATCGAACTTGCTTTGATCTGCCAGAGTGTGCAGCCCTGCTCCCACCAGAACACTGCTTTACCACGTTATATCCGAATTCATGTTATATCAGGATGCATTATATAGGGGGTAGAGGTGTATGGCATTTTATTTTTCTGTTATTAATCACTTAATAAACATCCGTAAACATGGATTTTTAAGAAGTTGTAATACTTTTATTTTACTTTTGGTAAAAAAAGCCCAAATTATTTTATTACTATTTCTAAATATTGCATATAAGTATTATAGTAATAAACACGGTGGTCCAATTTTCAGAAATGGGCACCTTTTAGAAGGACATCTAGATCCTAATTTGAATTCTTAAATCAGAATTTAGAAACACAATGTAGGCATTTTCTTGCTAAGGTGCCAAATTTCGGATCTGAATGTCCTTTTGAAGCACTGATATTTTGAATCTTTACATTGAGTGTTAGTCTGTATTCATATTCCATAGCTGTCGAATGCACGTCCAGTGTGCATGCACTAGAGAATTTTCTAGTCAGCACTATCTATCAGGACAGCATATGCACCCTTCCTTTCCTGATGCACTGTGTGAGGATATAGAGGGCAGAGCTGCCCCACCACACCCAGTTCCTTCTCTACTGCCTATTGTGCATGTCAGATCAACTCTTGTCAGGATTTACCTCCGTGTTAGCAACTGCTTGTTTAGCAGTTCATTTAAGTCTACAGAATATGTGGTCACTGGCAGTATTAGTGGCCAGAGATGACCAGGTCTTTAAGAACTCCCAAACTACTAGGCAGTCATGCCTCTGAATGACAGACACAGAAGGTTTCTGTTCTGCCTCACTGAGGGACATGTCACAGAGCACTGTAAAATCTGCAGGCCCTTTTCAAAGAGGACTAGGTGCTTGAGGCAGGTGCACCTGAGGGCTTTCCTTATGGAGCTAATGATAAGGCTGGTCTCTGACTCCTAGCTCCAGGTGTCTGCATCTTTGGGAGACTGGAGGCTGTCAAAATCAACCCTGGCTTCAGCATTGAAACTGGCTGAAGGGACACTCAAGTCTGCAGCTTCCTCCTCTGGGAAGCAAAGATACAGATCAGACAGGGACCGTAGGTCCTCGAAGGAGAAGAGATGAAAATTACCCTTTCTAGGTCCAACTTCAAGGCTACATAAGATCAGTAGGCTGTCGGACATTAAAGGTGCCTCAAAACTTAGGAAAACTTCCCTGAACACCAGAGCCAGTAATAGCTGAGCAGACCTGGACATAATAGATGCTCTGCCTGATGCCTCAACAGTCATTTTAGCATTAGCACTGAGGCAACCGGAGAAAAGGTCAGCTAGTATGGTACTGGATAGAAGCCTGATTCTGGTGCTGGGCATTCTATTGGTTCCTGCATTGGCTCCAGCATGGTTTCCTCCGCAGCAATTTACAGGCACTCCACCACTTCAGGACATGTTGGCAGAGATGGAGCCCATGTGGCTACTGGAGCCAAATTCATCCCTGATGCTGCCCAGGTTCCTGGACCCAGTGACTTTGTTGATTCCATCATCCAGACAGGTTCCCCTACACTAACAAGGTGAGTACCACCATTCCTGGAGAATTGTTCCCTCTCATCTTCTGACTGGCAGGAAAGCCATTAAATATCCCTGGTCAGATCTCTAGACTCAGCAGTATTGATCTCACGGTGGGGAATAAGAAGAGCAAATCCATTGTTGATGGCATAGTATTTTACCAACTCAGCCCAATCCTGGGGACTATTGGTACCAAACATCATGGGGTCCAGTGCGATATCATCATTGTGTGTGTAGCATGTGACCCCCTGAGGGGCTCAGTACTACCTCAAGACTGGCCTTTCCACCATACTTGTGGCACAGACAATAACCCCTGCACCAGTGATTGGATCCATGCCACAGACCACAGCCATGAGTGGGCTGCTCTCGTGCAAAAGGTCCCTGGTGAGGGACGGACAGTTCCGGCCATGACCTCATCATCTCTAGATGATGCCCTGGCACCAGATCACTTAGTTTACCATTCCTGAGGACTACGAGATGTTCCAAATCCTCATGAGATGGGTAGTAGTGGCCTTGGCAATACCTGTTGAGGAGGTGCAGGATATGCTGTACAATCTCCTTGATATCCTACACTTGTTATGGGAACACACAGTGATCCTGATCAATGAGGGGCCAGAACCACCAGTATCGTTGGCATAGGTGTCCACATGAGCAGACAGTTGGTACCAGATCCTGACTACCAGATATCACAGTCACAGAGTCACAGAATATTAGGCCAGAATGGACCATTGTGATCATTTAATCTGACCTCCTGTATAATACAAGCCATAGAACTTCCCCATAATAATTCCTAGAACAAATCGTTTACAAAAAACATCCACTCAATATAAAAATTGCCAGTGATGGAGAATCCAACATGACCCTTGGTAAATTGTTCCACTGGTTAATTATGCTCAGTTTTAAAAATATTACACCTTATATCTAGTCTGAATTTGTCTAACTTCAACTTCCACCCATTGGATCGTGTTAGCCATTTCTCTGCTAAACTGAAGACCCCATTATTAAATATTTGTTCTGTGTGTGAATACTTTTACACTGTGATCAACTCACCCTTAAATCTTCTCTTTGATAAGATAAATTTAACTCTTTGAGTCTATCCCTATAAGGTATATTTTCCAGCCCTTTAATCATTCTTGTGGCTCTTCTCTGAATCTCTCTGATTTATCAACCTCATTCTTGAATTGTGGATACCAGTTCTATCCGCTCCCAGGATCAGGGTGAGTGGCCAATGAGTGAACCCATCAGTACCCCTAGAGAGAAGGAGATGAAGCACCTCAACTTGCTGACAAGAAAGCTTACTCCGCTTTAAGCCTCCAAATGAAGATATTGAACTACAAGGCAGTTGTGGCAAATATGGAGTGATTTTCAATAAAAATTTGTAAAGATTGCAGGGATGATTTCCAGACTGTCCTATTGGAAGGTCCATGTAGTGGCCAGAACCACACTGCAGGTGGCCGTGGCAAACACGGCCACAAGGGCATTGACAACAGTGGTCACGATGTGCCATTCCTCCTAAATAGTTATAAATAACGTTTGAGGACCTGCTGTTTTAAGGCTGCTCACTCTTCCACAAGAAGACGGTTGAGATAATGAGATCCTTTAAAAGATCTAGTGCCACCTCCAGAACCCTGGGGATCTATCCTACAGAAGAAGGTACCTCAGACCACAACCAGTTCAGCAACTGTCAGTCTTCTGGCATGTGCCATGTGAGCCCCCAGGCCACAAGCACAGGCCTTTGAGAAGGAAGTCCACCAGGGGTCTATCAGTTGCTTCACTCTGCTTCAGCACTGACCAGGCAGTAAATTTGGCTCACTGTTCAAGGATGGCATACCATTCATTCCACGGTCTTTGCCCTCTCTTCCTCTTGCTAACTGTCTGACTCACTTCCAACATGCCTTGTTCAGCATAATCTCAGACCACTGGTTATTGGAGGTGGTCCAGAGATACAATGCCATTTAGTTCCTCTCCTTCCCCCCGCACACCTGAAGCCTTCCACATCCCTCTTTAGGCACCCCTCCTCAAGAGCCTGGTTGAAAAAGAAGTGCAGTCCTTCCTTGCTTTGGGCATGAGGCAAAGGATGTTCTATTTGAGGGACTTCATTACTGCCAAGAAGACAGGTGAGCTTCATCCAATATTCAACATGAGAGCCTTCAATGCCTCAGATTTAAGAAGGTCTCCTTTCTGTCCATCTTCCCCTCCTTAGATCAGAAAGACTGGTATGGTGCCCTTGACCTCAAGATGCATAACTGTGGTATACCCATCGTGGAAGCACTTCGTGGAGTTTGTGTGTGATAACAATTACTACCAATATTAGGTGTTGACCTTTGGGCTCTCTGCAGTGCCCCGTGTATTTATGAAGCAATTCTTAATTTTCTTCTATCCCATGGCAAAGAAGTTTCTGAAAGGCATATCAAGACTGTAGCCATCGGTAAAAGATCTGGACTTAGTGTGGGACCTTAACCTGGTCCTCTTGAAATTGATGAATGCCCTTTGCCTTGTCTCTCTGAAAGTAGCCTTCCACTTCATAATCATGTCTGCCAGAAGAGTGGAGAGCTGCAGGCTCTGATGGCAGAGGCACCTAGCACTTATCCATAGGGGAAAAAAGTAGCCATGAGGCTACATCTCAGTTTTCTTCCTAAGGTGCTGTCAGAATTTCATATCAACGATGTCCTCCATCTACCTGTGTTCTTCCCCAAGCCTCATGCTGGGCGAGCAAAGTTTGCACATGCTGGACATACACAGAGTCATATTGTTCTACCTAGACAAGATCCTTCTGGAAATCACCCAGGCTGTTTCTGGTTTACACCAAGAGAGTCAACGGACAAGTTGTGTCTATGCAGAGAATATCAAACTGGATTGTCCAGTGCCTCAAGTCATGTTACCAGGTAGTGGGCAGACAGCTGCCCAGCAGAGTCGGATGATTTAGTTAGTGCTTTGAGCAGGGGATTGGACTAGATGATCTCCTGAGGTCTCTTCCAACCCTAATCTTCTATGATTCTATGATTCCCCAAGGGTGCAGTCCACCTTGGTGCTGTGTCTAACTAACTTGCCAATCCAGGATATTTGAAGAACAGCAACTTCATCCATACATGTGCTCACAAAGCTTTATGTGCTGGTGCAATCAGCCAGGGATGATGCAAGAATTGGAAGATCCATGTTACAATTCATATTTATAGAGACTGCACTCACCCACCTCCAATGCTGGCTACTACTGGGGAGTCACCAACTGTGGAATACGTGTATGACTAGCATTCAAAGAACAAAGAGGCTACTTACCTGTGCAATAACTGATATCCCTGCTACTTTGGAGTCCTGATGTCCCATGCTCTTGTGGTGGCAAAGGAATGGGGTTTGCAGAGTGGCTCTGCCTTTTATACCCTTGGAGAAGCTCACAAGGAGAGGAAGGGTGTGTGCACCTCCCTGATAGATATTGCTGATGAGAAAATTCTCCATGTGCACCCTGGATATGCATTCACCAACTCTGGAATATGTATACACACTACACATCTTGAAGAATACGAGTTCCTCTACAGGTAAGTAACCTCTTTTTCTTGTGACTGCACTATATGTAGAACTGCAATTCCCAATGAACTCTTCAGAGAGGAGTTATTCAATACCCCCTTCTGGAATGTAACTTTGCTCTCTTACAATTTTTAAATTGTAAAAAATAGAAATATTTGCCTTTTGAAGAATACTTGGTTGGATAATGTCTGTTCCTTACATCAATTATATGGAAGAGTTCATCTATATTTTAGGACACTGGGACAGCATGAGCATATTTAGCAGTGTTTTCTGCTAGTACTATGAATAGCAGGTGGCAACTGAGTTAAGCAATCAGGGTCTTGTATTTGTATTGTTGTCATAGACTGACTTTTTTAAGTACATCCAGCAGCTTCTGGAGATCAGGAATCCTTCAATATTATGATGCTAATGGAACCTGTACATTCACATATAAAATGTTATCTTTGTCCTACTTTATCTTATTTGTATTTATGTGAGAACTGTGTTCCATGTTTTAATTGTTTTAATGCCACTACTAAGTAGAGACTCTGAATGCATTTGATCGAGAGGTTTCCTTTTGTAAGTTACTATCAGCTGTACTCTTGTTTATCTGGCTTACAAAAGCTGTTGTTGGCATGCCAATACAAGAAAACAATATAAGCAAGATGTAAAAAATACTGCTGATACTGACAATTCCTACAATAGAGCTCATGTGCTTTGTTTACTCCAATGATAAAAAAAGGGTTTTATAACTATTGTTTAGGCAGCTGTAGCTTCTGTACTTACTTTCCTGGCATAATGGATCTATTTTTTGCGTAAAAATTCTTTTATTTTGAATAAATTAGACATTAAATGGCTCTGAATTGTTTCAAAGTTGCCTGGGAGCAACGGTTCTAAACAGAAAGTTTCTCCTTTTCTTTATTAGAAGACACACAATGGTTTTACTTACAAAAGCCCAGGTATGTTTATGGAAATTGTAATGAGGTCAGAAGTACTTTGGAATTTCTTCACGTTACCATTAGAAAGAAAAATCAATACCAGGCTCGCCAATAAAGAGACTAAAAAAAATTGCTCATGTACGCAGAATTCTACTGAAACTAGTTATATAATGCCATTAATGTGAAGATGGACATGAATCAGAGACTCCATGTAGTACCTTAGGGACTTGAATATTACCTATCTATTTTATGTGCATTTTATCTTATTCAGCAATGGGCACCAATACAAAATCCTAAGGTAGTTAGATCAGTGTTTCTCAAACAGTTGGTCGTGGGAAGTTTGTAGATGAGTTGTGGGCCCAGGTGGGAGGGGAGTTGGAGAGCAAGCTCCCCCTGCTGCAATATCTCCTGCCCCACAGATCTGAACCCAACTCTTTTCCCTGGACACTGCAACTTGGTGCATAATATCGCATAATTTGGCCTGGCTGCACCTCATCATGAGTGGTGGCTAGGTTGCAACACCGCTTATTCAAATTTGACCTGGCTGCCCCTCTGTCTGATGGAGGGAGAGTTGGGGCAACTCTGAGTGATGCTATGATCCTTTGTGGCAGGTTGTAATGCCTGGACTGGGGAGGTGGGCCAATCCCCTCAGGACAGGAGCTGCCCCTGGCGGGTAGATGTGGGATGATTTCACTCTCCAAGCCCCCTTCCCGCAGGCATGGATTAGGGTTATGGTGCTGGGGTAAGGGTGCTGCTGTGCCATGGAGCGAGGAGGGGGCAGCAGCGGAGGAGGAGACTGGCCCATAATTTTATGCCCCCATGAATTTTTGCCCCCAATCTGCATTGGTTGCAAAAGACAATAAGCAGCTGGTGAGTTGTCTTAGTAAAAATTTTGGAACCAATGAGTTACATTAATGATAAATAACACTGCATTGTGGGAAGGTGTTTAGGGGGTACTCAGTGATCATTGTGAAGTCCAGCTTGATTTGTCACCTCCATGACACGTTGCTCTGTATCCCCCTACATGTGGAACGCACTCATTGCTCATCACAAAGAGCTTGATCCAAAGCCATTGAAGTCAATAGCTGCTAGTAAGCATTTTTCTTCAGCTCTCTCTTTAAACACTTCTGTGAGGCCCAGAAAACGGAATTTATAATTAAAAAAACAAACTAAACTCAATTTCCCAGTGCATCAACATCTTCTCCTTTGTGCATCTGCCTTTTAACTTGTAACAGCTTCAGGGCAAAGACATAACTTTGTCTATTGGACAATGCTAAACAAAAATTGGTCCACGATGTGAACCCCATACTATTAATGATGAGCAGTTCCCCTAATGAGTACTCCAACTGAAAGGATCTGAGCAACTGCTCACCAATATGGCTTTATTGCTTTAGAATCTGCCCCCTACTTAATAATAAGGCATGATGAGGTATCTAGTGTGGTGCTGTAAGGCTTCTTTTTTAAAAATCTTGGATGATGAGGTTCAGGGCAAAAATCTGTCAGGAAAGAGAAACAGTGGAGGAGGATCTAAGCAAGCTTGCAATATGATAGGAAAAAATCAGACTGGTACATTGGGATTAAAATAATCTGAAATGGTGTTGAAGGAAGAAGACACCTGAAAAGAGAACATTCTGAAAAAGACCTACAGTAGGAGTGATAGTGGACTGTGAATTATATCTGACTTTCAGAAGTGATATGCCAATAAAAAAGGCCAATTGAGTTTGGGGCTTTCTATCAGTCTTGGAGCAGGGAGATGATAGTCTAGCCATCTCAAAAATTGTTTTTTAAGACATTGAAAACCATGTTTTACTTTAAAAGGCAGCTACTCTTATTCAGAACTGATCTTGTGATTATGCAAGATTTAAGAAGCAAGCAGGGTGTTATAAGTTGGCTTTGGTAAAGTTTCTGGGGCAGATCCTCAGCTGGTGTAAATGGTTATTGCTCCAATGACTTAAATGAATGCAACGACCATTTACACCAGCTGAGGATCTGCCCTTAGGTGTTTGTTCTCAGCTCACAAGTGGCAGCTCAATGAGTTTCAGTTGATATAGTTGGTGTATTGGTGACCTGAGTCCAGCAGAAATTTAAGGTGGGAGGCTTCAAGCTTTCAGGCTACAGTCCATACTCTTCCAAGTTTACATATGGTGGGCCAGATCCTCAGCTGTTACAAACTGGCCTATTTCCAGTTATGTCAGTGGAGCTAAGGATCAGAACCTATAATGTTGGGTGTTTGGCTAAGTAAAGACTACAGAATTTCGGCCCTTTGGTATCCAAGTAACATTGCCGAACTCAATACCCAGGAGTTGGACAGAACTAGTCTTCGTTCCATACTGAAAATCTTGCTGTTTCAGCTTTATATTAGCTACCAAATAATTTGAATGGTTTGATTGCACTACTTACAAATGTCCAGAAATGTCTCTTCACTCATCTCTGCCACCAGAATAAGATAGTATCAGGGGGTAGCCGTGTTAGTCTGTATCTACAAAAACAACAAGGAGTCTGGTGGCACCTTAAAGACTAACAGTTAGTCTTTAAGGTGCCACCAGACTCCTTGTTGTTTTTGCAGAATAAGATAAGCTTTTCCAATGAAAGATATTGTAAGTGCTTAGATACTCACAACCAGAAAGAGCATTTCTCCATAGCTCATTTGTTTTATGTAGTCTGTCCTAAGTGAATTAAGGTCCCTCCACTGATAGCATGCATTGGACCTTACAGTTAGGGGTGTTTTTTTAATATATATAGATGCTTGATGGTTCATTAAAACTATTCACTGAATGATTTTTTTTTAAAAAAGGAAGTTAAGAGAATTATAAATGTATCATATGTCACTGACTTGTTCTTTATGTAAATGAAGCATTAATATAGCTTGCATCATCCCACGTGTTCCAGCTTTTGTTTAACAATGCAGTGTTATTCTTTCACACATGCTGCCTTCCCATAATGGCATTCACGATATTAGCTGCATGACTCTGTACATACAAATGTCGTATTAACCCAGTATATCATTTATAACTCATGTAATTTTACAGCACTGTATTTATAAGAACAACAAGGAATCCGGTGGCACCTTAATGACTAACAGATTTATTTGGGCATAAGCTTTCGTGGGTAAAAAACCCACTTCATCGGATGCATGGAGTGAAAATTACAGATGCAGGCATTATTATACATGAAGAGAAAGGAGTTACTTTACAAGTGAAGAACCAGTGTTGACAGGGCCAATTCAATCAGGGTGGATGTAGTCCACTCCCAATAATTGATGAGGAGGTGTCAATACCAAGAGAGGAAAAGTTGCTTTTGTAGTGAGCCAACCACTCCCAGTCTCTATTAAAACCCAGAATAATTGTGTTAAATTTGCAAATTAATTTTAGTTCTGTAGTTTCTCTTTGAAGTCTGTTTTTGAAGGTTTTTTTTGTTGAAGTATGGCTACTTTTAAATCTGTTATGGTATGTCCAGGGAGATTGAAGTGTTCTCCTACTGGCTTTTATATGTTACCGTTCCTGATGTCTGATTTGTGTCCATTTATTCTTTTATGTAGAGACTGTCAGGTTTGGCCAATGTACATGGCAGAGGGGCATTACTGGCGCATGATGGCATATATCACATTAGTGGATGTGCAGGTGAATGAGTCCCTGATGGTGTGGCTCATGTGGTTGGGTCCTCTGATGGTGTCACTAGAGTAGATATGGGGACAGAGTAGACAACAAGGTTTGTTACAGGGATTGGTTCCTGGGTTAGTGTTTCTGTGGTGTGTAGTTGCTGGCGAATATTTGCTTCAGGTTGGGGGGCTGTCTGTAAGCAAGGATTGGCCTGCCTCCCAAGGTCTGTGAGAGTGAGGGATCATTTTCCAGGATAGGTTATAAATCGTTGATGATGTGCTGGAGAGGTTTTAGCTGGGGGCTGTACTTGATGGCCAGTGATGTTCTGTTATTTTCCTTGTTGGGCCAGTCCTGTAGTAGGTGACTTCTGGGTACCCATCTCTCTCTGTCAATCTATTTCCTCACTTCCCCAGGTGGGTATTGTAGTTTTAAGAATGCTTGATAAAGATCTTGTAGGTGTTTATGTCTGTCTGAGGGATTGGAGCAAATCTGGTTGTATCTGAGGGTTTGGCTGTAGACAATGGATCATGTGATGTGGTCTGGATGAAAGCTGGAGGCATGTAGGTAAGTATAGCAGTCAGTACATTTCCAGTATAGGGTGGTGTTTATGTGACCATCACTTATTTGCACTGTAGTGTCCAGGAAGTGGATCTCTTGTGTGGATTGGTCCAGGCTGATGTTGATGGTAGGGTGGAAATTGTTGAAATCCAGATGGAATTCAAGGGCCTTCTTCCCATGGGTCCATATGACGAAGATGTCATCAATGTAGCGCAAGTAGAGAATGGGCGCTAGGGGATGAGAGCTGAGGAAGTGTTGTTGTAAGTCAGCCATAAAAATGCTGGCATACTGTGGCATACTACCCATAGTAGTGCCGGTGACTTGAAGGTATAAGTTGTCCCCAAATCTGAAATGGTTGTGGATGGGAACGAAGTCACAAAGCTCAGCCACTAGTATTTATAAGGTAATATGGAAAAATCTCGCCTTAAAAGATGTCAAATACATTTGGGGTCAAATCCTGCCTCTCCCATCCTTCCAAGAAGAGGTCCTTTGACAAAGCTGTAACCGAAATTCTGCTGTATGGGATGATGGTGAAGGATTTCCATTTTAGGATTCTATACTGCCGCCCATCAACGTAGAATGTCAGCACAGATGCTTGGTGGAAGCAAGTCCCAAGGAGCCTGCATCGGGCTTTTTGAGATATGGTGGGAGGCAGCGCTGTATTATTGCCTAGGCCGACAAGGCTTAGGCCTAGGGCGGCAAATTTGCAGGGGCGGAACTCCCCTCCGCGCCCCGCCCCCCTGCTCCAGCTCACCTCCGCCTCCTCTGCAAGCGCGCCGCCGCGTCCTGTTTCTCTCCCCTCCCAGCACTTGCGCTGCAAAACAGCTGTTTCGCGGGGCAGGGAGGGAGGGGGCAGAAGGGGGAACGCCACGTGTTGGGGGAAGAGGCGGTGCTGGAGGTGGGATTTGGGGAAGGGATCCAATAGGGGAAGGGAGGGGGCGGAGTTGGGGAGGGGACTTTGGGGAGGAGGTTGGAATGGGAGCGGGTTAAGGGCGGAGTCGGAGCGGGGCCAGGGCGGCAATTATTTTCCGGCCTAGGGGCAGCAAAATTATTAATCTGCCACTGGTGGGAGGGCATAACAAAAACTAACAGATCCTTGATTTATGTGAATCCATTGGCTGCCAGTCTGAAAATGGGAGAAGAGGCCGGGAATGGTGTCATGTTGCCCATCACTGCTACTGCAACCCTGGGGTAGGGCTGCTGAATTGCCTGTCTAGGGTGAGTGCAGCACCCCTACCATTACCTGGTTACACAAGCTGTGTGTTGCATCCAGAATTTGGTTCTTTATGAACAACACACTGTGTTACATGCGGAACTGTTTCTTGGGGTAGATTTGGTCATCAATTTCTTCTTCCTTTGCAGAATGTACACTTATATCAACTTAGCCCAGACACCCATATCGAACTGGAAGCAGGGTCGGCTCTAGGTTTTTTGCCGCCCAAAGCAAAAAAAATTTTGGCTGCCCCCCGTCCCAGCCCTGGGCTCCTCGCCACACCCCCCTGCCGCCCCAGCCCTGGGCTCTCACCCCTTGACCCGCACCCCCCTGCCGCCCCAGCCCTGGGCTCTCACCTCCCCCACCAGCATCCCCCTGCCGCCCCAGCCCTGGGCTCTCCCACACACACACCCTGCTGCCCCAGCTCTGGGTTCCCCCTACCCCCCCACCATTGCCACACACACACACACACCTCCTGCCGCCCCAGCCCTGGGCTCACCCCGCCCCCCACCTGCACCATCCTTCCGCCGCAGCCCTGGGTCACTGGTAACTCGCTCCCACGGCAGGTCATTCAGCAGGAATTTTAGATGTGCACAGAACACTGACAGGATTGGTTCCCACATGGTTACAGAACTGCAGTAAAGTAGAACAATTTTCAGCTTGTGTGATTGGAGGGTATCTGGATGCATATTATAAGACTGTCCTACATAAATGAGGAAAAGTTGAGGTGCCTTTATTATTCTTTTGTTCCACTCTTTCTTTCTATGGGGAATTTGCCAATGCAATATCACTGTCTTCCTTTTAAACAAACAAACAAACAAACAAAAGGAAATGGCTGTTGAAAATAGCAATTCCAGTCCTAATAACCACTGAGAAGCATTTCTTGCTCAATTTTATCCTACTTTTTCTACAGCAAGTTACAGTGGATCAGTATATTTGATTTGGGAGAAATGAAGTAACAGCTGCCCAAACTGAGCTTGAGCACTCCTGAATTTTGAGGTGTTCAAATCTGGAAGGCAGGTGCTGGGGGATGGGGGAGCACGGCAGCATGTATGCAGCTGCGTGTCTGGTGCTGCATGAAGCCAGACACGCTGGTCTGAGTGGCACGGTAAGGGGGTTGGTGGGTTGGAGAAGGGGTTGGGGGTTCTGGGGTGGGGACAGTAAAGGGACAGGGAGCAGGGGGGGTTGGATGGGGTGGAGGTTCGGGGGGAGTCAGGGGCAGGGAGAAGGGGGGGTTAGATGGGTCAGGGGGGTGGGGGGGCAGTTAGGGGACAGGCAGCAGTTGGATAGGCATGGGAGTCCCAGGGCGTTGTCAGGGGACAGGTAGGCGGTGGGGTCCTAGAAGGGAAGTTGGGGCGGGGTCTCAGGAAAGGGGAAGTTGGGTACAAGGACCAGTGGGGCTTAGATAGGGGGTGGGGTCCTGGGGGGCAGTTGGGGAAGGGGTCCTGGGAGGGGGTGATCAGGGGACAGGGAGCAGGGGGGTTGGATGTGTTGGGGTTTCTGTGGGGGGCAGTCGGAGGGAGTGGATGGGGGCAGGGTGGGGCTACCCTCCCTCCCCGTGGAGTGTCCTATTTTTTGAATGTTAAAATATGGAATCCCTACTCACAGCGCAGCTCTCCATTCACAGCAGGCTACAGCATGAGGTCTCAGCTTCCTCACTCCCTCCCCCTCTTTCCTGTTGGTAGTGGCCAAGGGAATGCTGGGAAATGTAGTTCTTTCCCTGCTCCAGGGCTGGCTCTATAGGCAGGGAGCTAACCAACGAACTACAGCTCCCAGGGGCCCCTGTTGGTTCTCAATTGCCATGCAAATGGGCTGCCCCAAGCACGTGCTTGCTTTGCTGGTGCCTAGAGCCGCCCCTGATTGGAAGCTACTGGTTCTAGAAGTTTTGTTGCTGTCTTTAATTACACATTTACAGTGCCTTGTGGGATGTAATCAAAGTACACACACAGGAATAAGATAAATATTCTTCTGTAAGCAGAGTGTAAAGTTCACACCTACAGCTCTGACAACTTGTGCACTGGACTAACTTCCAGCTGCACTGGGGTTCACAAGTTTCAATACAGTAGCATTAAGGAACAAATCTGGTTCAAATTTTCTTGTAAGAGGTAAAAGAAAGTATCCTGGTTAAAAGAGAAAACATATTGGCACATCATTGCTAACAAAACCGCTTAGTTTGGGAGAAAAACAAAGAACAGAATTCAGTACACTTGATGTTGGTTATTTATCAGTTAAATTCTGTGCATTGCATTTTGTTTAGTAAGCACAATTTTCTTAATCCACAGCTTTCAACTTGTTTAAACTCAATAATGCAAGTGTGCAGATTACACCTGGGCCAAATCCAGCTTCTAAGTAGCATAGCAATCAATGACGTGTATAACTGGGAAACCGAGAGACATTCAGTTGAAAGGATTGTGTGGCGTTCACTGATCATTCAGTGGTGCTAAAGGTGCTTCCAAGAGATCTGCTTTATTCAGTGCCTGGTTCCAACTGGCTGTGCATAATAACAAGAGCTTCACAGTGCCTCTGTGCCCCTCCCCCTGATTCTTTCTGTGAAGTTCAGCCCTTAAAGGTACAGACCCCCCAATACCACATCATCACTTCCAAGCAAACTAAGGGCTTGTCTACACTACAGAGGTTACAGCAGCATACCTACAATGCCATAGCCATGCTGCTGTAACCCTGTAGTACAGACACAGACTACAGCAACAGAAGGGGTTTTTCTGTCACTGTAGTAACTCCACCACCACGAGTGACGGTACATAGGCCAATGGAAAAATGCTTTTTTCGACCTAGCTGAATGTACACTGGGGATTTAGGTCAGCATAGCTGCTGCATTCAGATGTAGATTCTTCATGCACCCCAAACACTGTAGCTATGTGGACCAAAGTTTTAAGTTTAGACCAGGCCTTAGTAACAAAATTTAAAAACCTAACATTAATAAAAACATACAATTAATAATAAGCCATTACTTTTTGAGGTGCCCTGCACTGTCACTTGGACCTTGGGGACTCTCTGGAACATCAGCACTACTGCTGTTAGGAGGCAGCAAGTCCACTTGTTCTTGTGGCTCATGTCTTCAGGCTCTTTGTCTCAACCTGGTGAGTTGTTGCCTATCTGTCATGTTGTCTGAGAGGATCTGAGACTCAAAGACCTTATTCTTTTTTGGAATTGGAGAAGGTGTTGACCATTCCTCCATGGTGTCTCTTGTATCAGCTGATAATCTCATATGGCTGTTTGGCAGCCTCTTGTGACGCCACTGTTGTTTGCAGCCATTGTTTCCCTTTGGAGATGTTCAGAGCATAACTTTCATGAACTGATGGCAGGTTCCAGGATTCCCAGATCTTTTTTTAAAAATTTTGCCTTACCTGCCACTTTATACATCTGTGTGTCCCCAGTGACTCTGACATTAGTTTGACACTGCAGACATTCTTGTTTTCTGTTTTCTATTAAAATGTCAGCTGATGACGTCCCATGCTTCATTGGTGCCATTTTGTAATTTAACAGTGCTAAATACAGATCAGAGTCTGACACCACAGTAGGTGCTTTATTATTTTGATACTGTATTCCACCATCATGTTGGTTTGGGTTAATAGGGACTAGCAATTATGTGTCTAAACTGCTTAAACCTATGCCTACTAAACTGTGGCCCATTGTCAAACATTACTATGTCAGATATATCATGTCTCGCAAAAACAGTTTTGATATACACAATTACTTATTTAGCTTTACTATCTTCTAGTAAAGCTATTTCAGGGAAGTGAGAATAATAGTCTAGGACAAGTACATATTTATTTCAGCCAACAGAAACAAGTCTATGCCTTCTTTGCTTGAGGGGTGAGGAGAGGACTGCAATTTTTCCTATGCCACCAACATATGGGTTCTTTCAGTCAAGTGGGCTTGTATTTGTAGCATATGTGACAAGCCTTAACAGCTTCCTCGATGACATTGTTCATTTCAAGCTAGTATAAGGCCTGGTCTACACTGGGGGGTGGGGATTGATCTAAGATACGCAACATCAACTATGAGAATAAAGTAGCTGAAGTTGACATATCTTAGATCAACTTAGAATTGCTTACTTCACATCCTCGCGGCACGGGATCGATGGCAGTGGCTCCCCCATCGACTTTGCTTCCGCCTCTCGCCGAGCTGGAGTTCAGCAGTTGATGGGAGAGTGATCGGGGATCGATTTATCGTGTCTACGCTACATGCGATAAATCGATCCCCGATAGATCATTCGCTACCCTCTGATCCGGTGGGTAGTGTAGACGTACCCTAAGAGATCTGTGTCCATTCTTAGATGTTTTTCAGTCCCTAAATGACTTTCATGTATGATCTTCAGGTATTTAATATATTTTTTCTGTAAAATCCTAAGTTTCACCATCTTGGTGCCTTTCAATAAAATTCCCTCTAATACTGACAGCTCCCTCTTGAACTGATATTAGGGGATGCTCTTGCTGCCTTGTGCTAATACCCTTATTTGCTTCTTACAGGGTCTTGTCCCTTGCAGTAGCTCTGGTAATCATAGTCCACCTTTTTTTTCCACCAGAGTGACTTGTACAAAATCTAGCTCTGACTTTGCTCCTCTGCACTTTTGTCAAGTGCTCTAATGAGTGTGTTTGTATCCCCCAAATCTTTCCCAGGTTTGTATTCAATTTGAAAATCATGCACTTATAACTAAAAAAAAAAAAACCCTGTGTTTTGAGCAGGTTATGTTTCCTGCCCCCTTTTGGCAATAGCAATACGTGATTTATGGTCAGTTTCAGCTAAATAAATACATGAAACTATTTACACCCATGGACTAAGGCCACATCCAACTCCTCTGTTTGAGCCCATAGACACTCAGTTTTGTTTGTAATATGCTAGCTAAAGATTGATTAACTAAAAAAAGGAAATAAGACAGTTATTTACAATGTTAGAGCGGGCCAACACACACACAAATGAATTAGTCTTAGATGCCAAAAGATAATAGAAACTTTTATAATAAGCAAAGTCCATATGTCCTTTAGGGCTAACTCAGGCAAAACAGCTGGGATCTTTTGCTTATGCTTAGTGATTCTTGCTCGTTTAGAGTCCAGGCAGCAAAAAGAACCAAGTTTCTGTTTGTCAGGGATTTTTATCCCCTCCTCCCCAGAGCCTAAGCTGATGGGATGAGTTCATGAGCTGGTCTCCTCTTCCTGGAGGAGGTTAGGGGTGCAATTTAAAAAGTCTTTGTTCTTTTGATGTCTCTCAATAGCTCATTTGGTTTCAAAGGTCTTATTGTTCCACAGGACCTAACATCTTCAGTCAGAAGCTAGCATTTGCATTTGAGAAGACTTCTTTCCTCTTTGATGTGTTTACACAGTTACCAAGGTTCACAATGCAAACATTTGCTATGGCTTTATAACATGGGGTACAGATAAGCGAGCATAATACATGCAGCATCCTACAAGCTATTCATAACATCTAAACACCGAACACATTCTTACAAATCTAATATCTATCTTAACAATACTAACATAAGATGAGCCAGACTAGTTTCCAACTATGCATTTGTCAGTGCTCAGTGAGGTCTGGGGCCTTGGCATGAGCTGGCATCTAGTCTGCCAGTGCCACAGAGGCATCCATGGACAGCTTAATTTTGCATTTAGTCATAGTACCTCAGGACTGGGGCATCTTTAATTCCTTCAGTTTCTCTAAATCTTACGATTTGCATACAATGTCCATTGGATATCTTTATACAGTAGAGCTCTGTTTGCTGGATTGGATGGCTAGGTTTGGCACAAATTTCCCTACATAGTTCACTGTTCCAAGGAATCATTTGTTTGTTGGAGCAGGAACATTAGTGATGACCTCAGGCGTACTGTGGTCTACCTGTGCATGCTGAAATGTTAATTTCTCTTTTTGCTTCTTCCTTAGGGTGAGGTCAGTTTTCCTCTGGGATGAATTGTGGGATGGTTAGGCTGTTTCAGCTCTGTTCTGTATTCCTACCTTTTGAAAGACATCCTCAAACTCTTCCTCAGTTTTTTTGGACCCTACCCCCTCCAATTAGTTCACACTCTTGATGAGACCAAGGGCTTGACACATTTTTAAGTCATTAATGTTGTTTTCCTAGTATTATTACAAATTGTATCTTTTCCCAATTTATTTACCCATATGTTTATTTCCCATACTCCATTAGTGAAGAGAAGCTCACCTCTATAAGCCCTTACCTGTTTACCTTCTTCTGCTTCTGGCTTTTCTTTCAGTGCTATTATCACTGTATCAACAGTGTCCAAAATCAATAAATGTCCCATTTGCTTTCAGGGTGATTGGCCATATATCTTGTGCTGCAACATTGTCTATTGTTCCTATGAAGAATTCCTCTGGGCCAGTGGATCATCATCATCCTGTTTATCCATGTTTTGCACTCTCTTGGCACTTGCCAACTCTTGCAAAGTGAAGTAATCCATTTCAGTTTTGAAATTTTTTCCCATCTTCCAGGCATAGTCTTGGCTTGTGTTTGCCATGGTGTACAGCTCCTTGTGCTCTTTTTCCTGGACTACAGTTCTGACTGCTGTGCATCTTTCAAGTCTCTTTCCTTATAGTGTTTTTGGGTTCTCTATCAAGTCTCAGACTGAGAGCACTGTTGACCCTTCTTAAACTTCATTCTGTGCTGGGTGACATGTCAAGGGTTAATGCAGGGTCTTCCAGTAGTCTGAGTTGTTTGACTGTGATTCCAATCATGATTTGATTTCTTATCAGGGACTCTAACACCCCAAGATTGTCTCTTCAGCCTTAAGTCAGTCAAAAATTCTTCTATAGTTTTTCTTTCTTTTCTTTTCTTTTCTTTTCTTTTTTTTTTGGTACTGTTTAAAAACTTCTCTCATTTCATTTTTAAGTTTAATGAAATTTTCAAATATTTTTAATGTAGTTTCATAGTTAGCCTCCTTTGCCTAAGTTAACTGGAAACTATTAAACACCTCAAGTGCTTCAGAACCAGCTATTGTCAGAATTTATAAGGCTGCCATCTGTCTGTTTTCCTTTTTTCCTGGCAGCCATTGCTTCCAGATACAGAGAACAGCAGTATTTAAACCTTCTCCACTTGTCTTCCACGTTTCCAGAGTGTTTCAAATCTGGTGGGGCTTTTAACTGCTCCATTATTCCACTTGGGGTATTTTCTTAGTTTGTTTTACTCCTGGTACCATGTGGTGTAGTGCTTAAGGTGCTTTCAGGGGCTCTGTGTTATTCTGAGTGCGGTTCCAGCTGGCTGTGTATAAAAATAATAAAAGCTTCAGAGTGCCCTGCCCAGACTCTCTTGTAACAAAGCACAGCCCTTAAAAGCACAGACCTGCAATACCACAGATTGCATGTGCCAAAAAACTGTTATTACCTTCCCCATTATGTGTCAGTCCTTTTTGCTAAATATTATTAGGAATCATTGTTTCATTGGGAACTGTCCTCATTAAGTGGATTTCCTGATTATCTGTGACCTGATTAACTAGAATGTGCTCTACTAGTATAGGATGCAAAACAATGATCTGTGATTTTTGTTAATTGCATTGTTTTTCAATTTGTGAGGCTATCTTAGATCAGGAATACAGGTCCTTCTATATTAGGCTGGTTTTCAATACCAGTAAGAGTTGCTTTCCAAAGGGACAGAATACCATAAAGTCTAAAGCACTTATTTCACAGGAACATGCATAGAATCATTTTATTCATAGTTGGAGGAATAGGGAAAGACTCGTTTCCTATGCTGATAGATTTTCATTCAGAACGTGGCATCTCAGAGCAGGTTTGTCCATGAGGTAGCATGTAGGTCACTTATAGTAGGGAGTAAAACAGGAAAGAAGGATATGAGGCAGCATGGTCTAATAGGTAGTGGACTGGGACATAGAAGACCTAAGCTGTTTTGGGGTGTGGAGAGAGGAGAAAATTGGGAGGACTATGGCTACAGATTTACAGTAGTGCTAATGTTGTCTTGGATAGTTATACTGTAAGATATAAAAACTATTTTTAATACCATCCTCAAAACACTGTTCTGCAATATCTACTAATATTATGTTAATGTTATGGAAAAATCAGGCTGGAAACTTCATCTGATGAGATAGTGGTTTTGAGAGAAGAGGTGTATATACTATGCTAGCCTGAGAAGCCTGTATTAGGGCAATGAAATCTTACTTGGAACCAGAATCAGGATAAGGGATTCATGTCTGTATATCATCCCAAAAATTCTATGTAGATTGCAGAAGTGAGCAAACTCAGACAGCCAAAGGAAGTTTGGAGAGCTGTGAACAGAAATACCTTCAGAAGATCATGAATATCCAGGGGAGGGACCAAGGACGGGATGAAGCTATTGAGGGAATGATGAAGCCGAGGGTGTTGTCAGTGGGATCAAACAGGGAATTGAAGACAACATATGGTCAGGATGGAGAAACAGAAGCTTCTAAGAAATGGGTGTGAGAATAAATGAAATAGCCTGATGAACTGAAGTCTGGATGGAGATAATTAACCTTTGGAAAAGACAATTGGAAAAAAATATTGCTTACTGTAGGCTGCGTGGCCATGCCTCCTTGTCAGTCTCTGAGGGATGCCATGCCCCTCGCTGTTGTAAACCTGTAAAGGTGAGCTCAAATTGGGGAATTAGCTTCATCTAGTGCTCCGGTCCTCCGGCCAGGCAGAACAGTATGGCAGTCTATGAGCCCTAGGCCCAGTCAGGGTGGGGCAGCAAAACGATGAGTAGGCTCTGGCCTGAAATCCGGGCAGAGCAGCTGAGTAGTCTATGAGTCCCAGTAGGGGTGAGCACCATAAAGTCTAGAGACTCAGGTAAGGGTGAGCACCAAGAGAGATTAGGTAGAGTTGAACTCTAAGGGAGCCTATGAGGCTCTGGTAGGGCTGCGTGAGGAGCACAGGCCTCCTGGCCTAAGGAGGGGAAGTACTGCCATCCCAGGAGAGATTCGGGCACACCCAACTGCACTGCGTCGCAGCCCATGGCCCTAACAGTGGCAGAGTGGCCCACCACTGGTCAGCAGGGATCCGCCCGCAACATGCTGACCTTGTATCAGGCCAGCTCCCAACCAGACTGTTTCCTGGTTTCCCTGGGCTGCTTCCTGTTCTCCCCCTCAGGTGTACCTGTGTCTGTTGTCTTGGGGAGTTCTGGCCAGTCCGGAGGTGGCAGCCCCAATAGCTCCTCAGCATCTCAGTCAGCTGGCAGCCCAGGGAGATCCAACCAGTGCCCTGGAAGCTCCTCTGCGGGCTCCAGCAGCAGGAAGGATCTCCTGTGGTGACTCAACCCCAACTGAGCTGCAGGGCCCACCTTTTGTACTTCCCCTTCCTGTCCCACCCTTCCACTTCCAGTGGGGTAGACGTGGCTCACCTGGTTCGGCCAACTAGGGGGAGTGTTATGGTCCCTCCCTGTCACTCTCCGAGGGAGGCCATGCCTCCTTGCTACACTTACTTTTAACATATATGGTGCACTTACACCTAGTGTAAGTGGGTGTAATTCCAATGATATCAATAGTTTCACCTGCATTAATCAAAGCTGAATTTGTCCCAATGTGAGGTCAACTGCATGTGCTATAGTCTATTAAAAAAATCCTGCTTAATGTATACTATTTTGCTCTCTAAGAGCTTGCTTTTATTATAGTTAAAAAAGAGCAGGGCATTTCAAAACATGCATTTAAATCTATTTACATAATTTACACACCTCAATTATTAGATACAGTTTCATACAGTAGAGTTTAGAGTCTAGCACAGAATGAAATCAAGTTACCATTAGAAAAAGAATAGTGTGTCAAAGCAGAGCATTTTATGCATTTTAATACAGCCAAATGCAAGGAAAAGTTGGGAACCAAGAATGCAAGATGGGAAACTCTGTGTTGGGAAGTAGGGACTCAGAAGGATTTAAGGTTCATTTTAGAAAATCACTTTAACATAATCTCTCATTGTAATGTTCTGGCAAAAAGTTAGAAATAGAAATATAAAAAAGGGGAATATCAAGTAGAAGTAGGGACGTGATCTTGCCTCTGTATACAGTATTGGTAAGACCACTGTTAGACTGCTGTGTACAGTCTGGTGTTCACACTTCACGAAGAATGAGAGAGTTCAAAGGAGGGCCCCAAAGATGATCAAGACTGAAAAGCAAGCACTATAACATGAGGCTTGAGGAGCTCAACTTATTTAGCTTATCAGCAAGAAAGTGACAGATGACTTGATCACTGTGTATAGATATCTGGAAAAGGCACATGGAAAAGGTATCTGATAGTTCGTGGCTTTTCAACTGTGCTGATGAAGGCATAACAAGATGCAATGGTTGGAAGTTGAAGCTAGATAAATAAAATTTTTAGTTGTGGGCATAATTAAATATTGAAACTGCTTCCCAGGGAGGTGACAGCCTCACCATCACTTGGAGACTTAAGCACAAAATTAGATGTCTTCTAAATAAAAAGAGAAGCTTTAATCCAGTTTATAGGAGAAATTCAACAGCTTGTGTATGTGCGGAGAGGTGTGTGTGTCAAGCTGGATGGTCATAGTGGTTTCCTCTAGACTTGGAATCAATGAGTTGATCCCCTGTTCGTCCCCGTCTTTTGTGGGCTGTAGAGAGAACAAGATTGCCTGCATTACCCTCAAAGTGCTCAGAACTTGCAGCTCTGCTTTCAGATAATATCGATAATCAAATTTCAAGCTTCAGGGTTTCAGCAGTTGCCTGTAGGTGTCAGGAAGGAATTTTTTCTCTCATACACAATTGGCTAGGTGTATTCTAGTGGTGGGAGATGGGAGGTTGCACCTTCTTCTAAAGCATTTGAGATTATCCACAATTGGAGATGGGACATTGTTCAGACTGGGCCAGTGGTCTGAGGTGATACAGAGAATCCTCTTTCTAGATGGCTGGCTGGTGTGTCTTGCTCACATGCTGAGGGTCATACTGATCTCAATATTTGGAGTCAAGAGGGAATTTTCTTCTAGGTCAGATTTTTCAGGGACTGTGGGTGGGGGCAATTGCCTTCCTCTCCAGTATAGGGTGCAATTCACTTGCTGAGATCATCTGGGCATATCTCACTTAATCAAATCCCTGCCATTGCAGGGATCTCTGGCATTGGTCTCTCCAGTTGTCTGCCTATTGCTCCTAAAGACTGAAATGCTGTAGCCTAACTCCTTAATATAGGAGTATCTGGGTGAAGTTTAATGGCCTGTATTATACAGGAGGTCAGACTAGAAGATCTAATGGTCCATCCTGGCATTAAACTCTATGAAACTGAGATTATTCCACATGTCTAATGTTGATACGGTTCTTTTTAAGCATCTGATCACATTAAGACACACAATAGGTTGTCTGGGCTGTCATATCCATTGATGTGCCCTGGCTGTGTAATGGGACACATGGGGGAGTTGATAGTAATAAGACAGTCTGGAGCATCTTGTTGTAAGTAACAAATGTAAAATTAAAAAATAAATACATTTAAAAATATCTACATCCTAATAAAACTGAAGTGGGCATGTTAAATACCTTTGGTTTTGGAACCCAGTCCTACAAAGAGAACCACGTGAGCAGGGCTCTACTATTTTTGCCGCCCCAAACAAAACAAAACAAAAAAGCCGCTCGGACTGCCGGAGCAAAAAAAAACAACCACTTGGACTGTGCCACCCCAAGAATGGACAGAATGCCACCCCTTAGCATGTGCCACCCCAGGTATGTGCTTCCTCCGCTGGTGCCTGGAGCCGGCCCTGCACGTGAGTGCATCATTGAGGTCAGCCAGACTCTCTGAGTATGTTCACACCACACACTAAGCCCAGGCTCTGACTCAGGTTTGAGGCCAAGCACCCTACCCTCCACACACACACATACATCACTCTGACTCAGGTCAGCAAGCACTCACGGCCTGGGTTTTCACAACCTGCTAGGGGGCTGGGTCAGAGGCAGAGTTGTGCTGTGACTCAAGTCCAAGCCCTGTCATTTTGCATAGTAGACACAACTCAAGCCACAGAACAGAGTCAGAAAGTAGACGCAGGACCCGACTCCACTAATTGTAAGCCCAGATTTACAATGCATTGTGGACGCTCAAGCTGGAGCTTGGAAACACCAATTCCACAAATCCGGGTTCCATGGACACAGGTTTAAAATGCAGTGTAGACATATGCTATATGGGTGTAGGGGTCTTGCTGACATGGTTCTCTTTTTAGTATCAGGACCTGGGTTTAAATCCTCTGTAGTGAAGGGATGTTGGAAGTTGTGACCACACCTGTGAAAGGGAAGAGGGTGAAGAGCAAGAATCCAAAGTTCACAGATTCAATATATTTTCTTATGCCAAACAGAGACATATCTGTATCTCTCAGTGGTGCGGTGTGTGCATGTGTGTGTTTCTATAAATCCTGTTAGTCATCATGCTTTAAGAAATCCACATTTCATTTGTTTTGGGGTAAATGACTGAGCTGAAGTGATTAGGCTCTTCTCTCCATGAACTGAATGTGTGATTGTGAACATCATCATCATCTGGACACATTTTAATCAGATTCTACCGGGGCAATAAGTTAATATAGTTTTATAATTGGATCCTTATGGAGTTGGAGAAATAGCCCTCTGCTATATAATGATCTGCTCAAAAGAACAGTTGTGGGACTCCTATACCTCCATTTATCATTTCAAATGGATTATATTTCTTTGTCTAGGGAACAAAAATTCAGTATAAGCATTTCAGTAAAAATCAATTGGAACCACTTGTTTTAGACCCTGGATTTTAGACTCTTCTTATCTAAATTGGTATAGTTCAGTCATATGTTCAGCTATTTTACATAAAAATTGGTACTTGTCCTCATCTCTTTTTACGTCCTGAATGCTTGGTTCTATTTAACAATAGATGCTTTTGTTGAATAACTGTGGCAGAAATTTTAAGGTAAACAAATCCTGCTTTATCCAGACGTGATCACTGGGAGCTATACAGAGCATTATGTACTTGGCGCCTGGGCCACCATAGATATTTTGAATTGTTTCACTTTGTCAGTTTTGGGGGTATCTGAGAGGGCCTGACTGAGTTCTGGAGTTTTTTCTATTTAATTTTTTGGTACCAAAGTTTAAACCTAAAAGATAGTTTTCTGAAAGAGACAAAAGAAATAATTAAAGTGCATAAATAAGCACACACTATACTGCTCTGCGATTATAGACCTCAGTCCTGCAATGAGTGCTGTATAGTTGGGTGCCTGCACCCTCATAGAATCCCACTAGTCATAGGGGTTCTGTCCATGTGGAGCACATTGCAGGATTGGGGCGATAGTTACCATAAGAAACTAGTACTTATATATCCCCAGTACCATGAAGTTTCCCACACACAACACACCTATAGGGGGTTGATCTTGTCATTGGAGTCAATAGAAGCTTTGCTTTTTTGATTCATTAGGAGCAGGGAAAATACCAGGGATAAATCCACCCATCCAGTATGAACAAACTTGTTTCTTCATGTTTTTTAATTCAATTTTTTTTTAAAATCTATTTTGTTTAAATATTTCTCTGCAGTATTGGCCACACAACTTTAAACCCATTGTGCTAGTGGCCCAGGTATTAGAAAATGAATGACTACAAACAGAAAAGAAAACTTGATATCCAGATAGTCTGGTTTCATTCCTGAAGTTGAGCAAAATCCCACAAGAAAGCAAACCTTAATGATCAAAAGGAAATGAATTTATTTTAATGATCTCAAGCAACACAAGTGAGCAATACCTTTATATACAATATTGAAACGGCCAGATCCTTATGCATGCTAAGTAGCATATTGCTTTAAGAGTAATCCCATTTATTTCAGTTATCAACTAATCATATATTTAAGCATTTGGGTTTTTTTTTTTTTGAGCGGGTGGTTTGGGATGGGTTCTGGATTGGTGTCAGAGCATTCAGTAACTGTCAGGATTGAGCCCAAAGTGCCTGATCCAGAGCCCATTGAAGTCAATGAAAGTTTCCATTGGTTTCACTGATCTTTGGATTAGACCTAAAATGACTGAGTGGTAGAATGTGATCCAAAGCAATCCTTGAGCATAAAGAACACTGTAGAAATTACCGGACCATTTCATAACTTCAGTTTTCAGAAAGACTTTCTAATTGATTTAAATGGGGAAGATCTGCTTAAAATATGATGGTATGATTTGGCTCAATATTATTTAAATTGCATTAAGACAATGTGGAACAATTTATAAAAGACCATGGTAAATTTAATTTGAGCTGAAGTGCTGATGTTTGCATAATTAAGTGTGACTGAAGATTTTAGGCTAGTAAAGGTACAAAATAACATTGCACAGAAACGTATTTGAAGTGCCACCAAACAGGCTTGTATAGCTAGTGTTTTTTAAGATATAGAACCAAATTTACTTTTTTTGAAAGTTTGTCATGTTATTGCTTTGCCTTAAAGTTCAGTTAACAGGCTGAAGCAATATGAATAAACACACAGTGTACTGTTTCAGTTTGAACTAGAAAAAAACATTGATACTCATTAGATCAGAAACAGGGCTTTTCAGATGTGTACTCTTTTTTTAAAAAAAAAAAGGATTCTTAGTTGGTGTGCTTGCAACGTTGCTACTGCAGGCTTCCCTGTATTGAAGTCTGGACACTGCCAACAAAGTTTTAAGTGATATGTACTGGCTACCCAAGCAAAATTGTTTGGAAGATTTCCTTTCCTTCTTTTCCCCTTTATTTTCAGGAATAACTTTTACAAAGAAAGACCTTCTTGTTTTAGCATTGTAATTCCTGGCAAGTTGCCACAGTGGTGTTGAGACACCTATTGATGTTAGCTATTCAGCTTTCAGTTAGCTATTAATAACTTTGTCAAATGTAGTACTCATATATAATATAAATAAATAAATATACACCAATTATTATTAAATTGATGTAGTGCCTTCAGTAATTCCAGATAATGGATAATGGATTTTATTATAGGTGAAACATAATAGGGAAGATTCACAATAGATGATGAAAACAACGACAACAAAAAAGGAAATAGTAAGCAAAAGACACATAAAGACAATGTATTTTGTTACTGAATGGAGGCTGGGGCATCATTTCAGTAAACATCTGTTTTAGAGCTTTTTGTTGAAAGATTGGGATTGTGACTATATTATTTATGGATATTTCTAAATAACGCAATCTCTAGACTGTTTTTTCCCACTTAATGTGCTGATTATTTCTTGATGGTTTTAAAATGCATGCAAATAATTTATAGCTGAAACATTTGGGAGCAGTGTTTGAAACAGGTCAGCAGTTAGATATAATTTTTTGACCCAATAGCTTAGAGGTAGGGACAAATACTGATTTCTCTCAGCAGGTGCAGAGCTCAGTCACAACTCCATACCATTTGGCTCTCTATCCACAAAGAATTAAGCAAATCCCAGAAGGAGCAGACCCTTCTGTGTTGGCCACAGAACTGTTCTGCAGCAACCCCTATTCGGCCCCTTCTCCTGGAGCAAGATCTAACAGAGAGATGAGTCGGGTAAGATTTACCATCGTCTGGGATACAAGTCCCAGTATGAGTATGAATATAGATAGACCATATCTGGAAGGAGACAGTAGGCTTCCTTTCTGCAAGCCTTCGATGGCCATGTTTAACAACAGATATGAGGCTAGGATTACCTATATGTCCTTAGAATAGACTTTAAGGGACATTGCCAAAATAAAATGTAGTTGTTTTGAAAAAAAAAGTTAAAAGCAGTTGCAGGTACTATGTCATCTTTAAAACTAAAATAACATTCTCTCCTGTTTTGTGAAAGATCCACACAAACAAGGCAAACTGACTTCTTGATAAATTAGGGAATATACTGACTTACCTCAGACTCAGTATGAATGCTAAAGTAGAGGAAGGATGGACCTACAGCCACCTGTTTGGCTCAAGAAACCAAAGACAAAAGTTAAGTTCTAGCAGGCTTATACTGCATTTGCTGAAAAATATCTGGAAAATGTAGATTTATAGCATCCAGTATAAATTCTGCAATGTGCTAGCAATATTTTCTTTATGACAAAATTCAGAATGCTGTCCCTGATTTATTGGTGTGTATGTCAAAGAGAATGTTATTCCTTACATGATGTTCATCCATGCAAGCAAATATTTAATAGTCATTAATTTCTTAGAGTTCTTCAAGATTTGGGTGGATATGTGTGCATAGGGAGAAGCAGGCTTATTAAATTGATCCAGACATGGCTGCTTGCTCTTGAGTGAATGGTAATGAGGCATGCTTGCAGATGTTATTTCAGATTGAAGCTGAGTATTCTGAATTGTCACTGAAACATCTGTAATAAGTTCTGGATGTTTGCTGCATCTGGAAATCATTCTTATATGCCTGGTTTCATTAGCAATAAGGTTCTTGTGATGTGATACTATGGAAATAAGACAGGCAATTTTGAGGATATAGTGTGAATGTTTGTTTCTTTTCCTGGTTTGTATTTTTGAAGACTTACTTTAATTCAATAACGTAACAACAAGCCTAATTAAAAGCATCCTGTTTAAAAGAGCTGAGAGGAACTCTTGTTTTAGTGGACTGCTTGCTTACTTATGCATTCCTTTGAGATGCATAACTGCTATTTAAAACCAGGAATACCATTAGAACTGAAAATGTCACAAACCACTAGAAACTTTTGAAGTGCATGCACCATCTTGTGCTTTTATTTATTTATTTATTTATTTAAAATACAGAATGCTGGTTAGGAATGAGCCCAGATTTATGCCCTAAAATAAATTAATTCCCAGTTACATACAATAGAATGTAAAAGCTTTTTGCAGGACCCAAATATGCAAATAGGATGTGGACCCCTAACTTTTCTTAGTGCTTTTGAAAATCTGCCTTTGTTTTATAGAATTTCTTTTAATCTGTGGGACAAAGTTAAAATAAATTAAAGCTGTGAGAAACTTGATCTAATTTCACATCCATGATCTACTATGTGGACTCTCCCGGCCCAATTCTGTTCCCTCCCCTTTCTGTCCCCTCCCCATCCTCCAGCCATTGATTGTATGCCAGTGTGACTCCATTGATGTGAATGGAGTTACTTCTAGTTTACATTGGTGTAAACTAGGCCTGCATCAGGCCCTATGAGTTTCATAAAAAGCTTGTCAGACATTCCTGTCTTTCAGAAGCCTGCAGAGAAGCTCAGTTGGCTTGTCGTTGAATAAAAAACGAATAATACAAAAGATAAAGCTTTATCTCATACATGCAACAGCTATGTCTTGCTTTCAAAGGCAGACGGGGAATGGAATTTTACTATACATTGTTTGAACAGTGTATGTAAGATGGGGAAGATGGTCTCAAATAGTAAATAATTTTATGTAAGAAATGGTGCCCCTAGCCTCTGTTTGTCAGTGGGTGGAGATGGATGGCAGGAGAGAAAACACTTGATCATTACCTGTTAGGTTCACTCCCTCTGGGATACCTGGCATTAGTCACTGTCAGCAGACAGGATACTGGGCTGGATGGACCTTTGGTCTGACCCAGTATGGCCATTCTTATATTCTTATGTTCTGAGGTTCTGAGCACTGAAATGACCCAAAGATTAGCTGCTTCTGAACTGACCCAGAAGAGGCTTAATTTTCATGCTTGGGAAGACCTTCCTAATTCCAACTGCTTTGCTGCATTAATTGTATTACCACAGGCTATGTACTAGTTAACATTGTCATGCTTCAGGGTTTTTCTTAATGCAGTAGAAATAGGCATTGTTTCTTATGTAGTAACAATTGCCATCCATCTGGTAGTAGGTGAAATAAGAATAAGGTGATAGGCATGCATTTCATGTCAATTATCACAGTTATTTTATGCCTCCTTTTTCTCCAGTGTTTCCTATTCAAGATTCAGTGAAACAACTCTGCTGTTAGTCAATTAATTCAATCCCCTCCCATCTGTACACCAGTATTTATTGTTCTTTCTATGCCCTTGTTTCAGCAAGGAAAGAAAGCTTTTATCATTGATTATACAGATTCCCTTAGAAGTGTGTGCGGTGGGAGATACTTTACAGTGACAGCCCAAACATTGCAATAGCTTTGTTATAGTATGCAGGCCCATATCCTGTCTCTGGAGTTCTGTGGCCACTTTACAGTGAACTGCTGGGTGACTCTGGATCTATATCCATCCCTGGAACGATCTCCCCGGTATAAGGGGATCCTCTGGTGTAAAGGCAGCATAGTGACTTCTATGTCACTTTTCTCCCTGCTGCTGGTATCGTGGGTGTGGCTAGGACTAGGTGGTGTGTTTGAGGCATCACACTGAACTTGTGGTATAGGCACCAGGGCTGGCAGGCAGCTATTGCAATTTAAGCATTGCGGACTGGTCTAGAACTCAGCCATCCCAGGAATGGGGAGCACGAAAGCCACATTGGTGCTCTTTCTCTGTGCTGCTCAGCCATAGCAGGGATCGGTGGAACAGTGTTTGAACTCATAGCATGCTGTGTAATCCTTCTGTTTAAGAGTCCACTCACTGCCTTCTGGCTTGAGGTCCTGCTGTTTAGGAGTACACATTACCACCCTATCCTCATGAGAAATTTTGTTATTGTAAAGTATAACCTTTAATGCCAATGATAATGGAGTTTATCTTCTGTGGCAAATTAAGTTCAACGTTTCATACACTAAATTATCACCCACATTGTTTTGACAATTGCAAGTTATAAAAAGGGTGAATTATTCTCATGAAATACAGTTCTGTTTTCAAATATCTCTGCACCACCAGGGATCCTAAATTGGTTTTTAGTCTAAGTTCTAATTTCACTGAATGTAATGCTTTGTCAGTGCCTGGGACTGATATTCATGATATTTATAGCTGGAGAGGAGTGACACTTGTTAAAAGTTTTACTTCCTTTTCTTAAACTTCAGATATGGGCTGACTTTAAAAAGGAGTATGTGTTAGTTATGAAATGGTTAAGTATTGGACACCGTTAGTGTTTCATGGTATGCAAGGGTTTGGAGGCGTTAGCATTTTTAGCAGTTATAGGGAAATTAAAACTCAAATATATTGTTGCAGTTTGAATCTAAATAGTGAGTGAAGGGGGCTCAAGGCTTTTTAGAGTGGAGTCTTTCAAGTCTTTCAAGGTGGAAGCACTTAGCATGGCTCTGCTGTATTTCCCAAGATTGTAAGACTGGAGAATGATATGTTTTGCATAGAACTACTTGCAAAAACATGTGCTACTGGTTCTTCTGCAAGTATTACATAATCTTTTAAATGCAAATAAAGTGGGTGATTTGTATAGTCCACACCTGGTAAATTACATGTATATTGGGTATGATGACGGATGAAAAGAGGGAAAGGACCCTCAGAAGATAAAAGTATATTTAAATTCTACACAGAAAAATGAACCATTTTGCCATTGTGCTCAGCCTTCACCTATCTATCCATTCATCCTCAATGTATTCTCCATCTTTGAAAAGGTACTTTGGTTTTGCTTCACTGATTGCCAGAATTTTGCATTATTGGGGATGATCTGGTAACTGGGTAGAAGGAATAGCATCTCATAGCAGTACCAGTCATACTGCAGAAACAGCAGATTCTTACCAACTCTTCTGAATTCAGATTACAATAAAATGTCTTATCACGCTGATACTGAAAGAAGACAAAATTCCAATAACAGGTTACTTTAAAGTCTAAATTCTAGCATCCCTTCAACCCCTGCTGCTGATCATGAAGGATTTCATTTGCCCTTTGGCTATTTTCAGTGGAATTAGAGCATGGATTGTGCAGTTCGGGCATCCATAGATGGCAATAAAAAGAATTATTTAACATTGACTAAGGTTAATTTAGCTCTTGGAAATATTGTTAGGTAGTGTAAGAGAAATGTCTCTTCAGACTTTATCTATCACCTTCTTTTGTGTGTGCATGTTGGACTGGAAAAGCTCTCAACTGTTAAATTATCTCCAAATACATTATTGTTTACAATTAAAAATGTAAGAATAATACAATTTCCCACTCTAATTAGTAAATTACTTCTCTTCAAATACGTCTTATCCAAAAAAATCGAACTCAGATTTGTAGATATGTGTCAATTTCAGGATAACTGCACCTGTATTCCCTGCTCCATGGGCCTCTCCAGGAGTGCCCAGTCAGGTCTCAGGTCTCCAGCCATCACCTGTCTCTGGGCAGGGATCCTTCTCTCACTCCCTTCTGACCAAGGGTTTTAAATCTGTAAAGCACCCAGCCTTATGCTGTGATATCCCCAGCAAGCCAATCTGCCTAATGTCAACACGTGTTGCTTTCCCTCCAAGAGTTATTAACAATGTATTGCCAGCAGTTAGACGTTACCACACAGCTCTTTCTAAGAAAGCACATTTCTTCTTAAAGGTAAAAGCATTTCAGAGAAAACATATACAAGAATAAATGTTCTTGTACATACGCTAAAAGCTTAGCAGCAGTCAGTCATCAGTCTTATGGGGCCTTAGTAGGTCAAAATTTTTATAACCCTTCCATAAGAGCTTGGGTACTTCTTGGACAGAAGGTCCTGTCCATTTGGGGGATCAGAAAAGAGGCCCAGAGTTGGTTTAAACCCAGCCTTTTTAAATCAAAAGTCTTTTTTTTTTTTTTTTTTGCCAGCTGGTCTCCAGAAAACACAGTTTGAACAAATATATGCAAGCTTCCCCAGGGGAATGGTACCTCTCTGGAAGTGTTTACAACCTGAGTGATTCACCTGAATCACCTCTCACTGTTTTTAGTTCCTGGTGGAGTTATAGCAACCCTCTCCCCTCGCCCCCCAAAGTTGCATACAATCCCTTGTCCACAGTTATATATAAACTTAATACATTATGGACCCCAAAGATATTACATGGGATTGTAATGCATCACAGTATGTAAACAGGAGATTAAATTAAAACAATACTCCTGCACATAACCAGAACACATTTTTGTTCACTTGGCTCCTTTAAAGTACTTCAGAATTGATTTCACTCTGGTATTTCCTATAGCCGGTATCTGTACTATACTACGGCAAATGTTTACTTTTTATTTGACTATTTGATTTATCACTTTGTCATTTCTATCTGATACACTAAACGCACAAGGCATGAAGATCTTGTCTGCTGAAATCTATAGCTGTAGCTGTTGTAAGCAGAGTCAGGATGAGCTCTACCCTGCCATCTGGTGGTGAATTATGGTGAATGTGGAAAAGAACTTCAGGGGCAGATCTTGTTTGCATAGGCACGCCCACCCCACCTAGCATGAGCCCACGGCAGCCCAAAATGGTCACTTTGGCAGCTGTGGGATCCCTGGTTTCTCTGTTATTGGGGCAGGAGAAATAAAGTGTTGTTACCCTGATTATGTGAATCAAGGACAATGAAACTGTTTTATGACAGAGGGTCTCACCATCACCTAAGTAGCACTTGCTAGACAAGGAACATAGGTTCCAAAACACAGTGAATTGAGAGAGGTTGTGGGTAGGTATGTGTACCTGATAGTATAGGCCCCTTTTGAGGGTCTGGAACACCAATTGCCCTGCCTCCTCTCTCCACTGTTGAATAGCAGAGCTAATTTTGATTCCATTAGGAGTCTAGATAGAGGCTGCTGAGCTGAATTCACTTTGGGCCAATGGTGCATCAGCACTGGGGCTCCCCTACCACAGCTGAAATTGCTAAAATTACTGAGCTGAGATCACTGAGTGCTGTGTTAACTAGTGGGGGGGCCTGGTCATACTCTTTAAGAGGATTCTGTCTCTCACTCTTGTACAGAATTACTTAGTGTTAATACCCAGTGCTGAATAGCTAATACTAATAGTCCTCAGTGGCCTCAGACAATTACCCATTTAGAATTATTAATGCCTCACTGACTGGCTGCTGTTGTTGGTTTTTTTTCTTCTTCACTTTCATTTTCTGAATGATGTAATTGTCTCCTTGCCTTTGGCAAGGTCTGTGGTGGGGAAGTGAGACAGAGGAAAGAGATGGGAGGAAGAAAATGGTCTCAACAGGCCTTTGAAAGGGGGCAGAATTCTGAGTGAATATTGTAGTTGATCATGGTGTTGGGGAACCTTTACTGGAGTTAATGGATGAGAAAATAAGAGAATAAAAGCAAGGATATTGAAAATGCCTTCCAGCTGAGAGTGCATTGATAGGTTCTATATTTTATTTTAGAAAATCATTTATAGTGCAGATACACAATAGACAGTGGTCTGGATCTCAAGCTTTATATTTTTTTCTTCTTAAAGCTCATTTGTGTGTGTGCATGTAAGTATATAAACTAACTGAGAAACGGGGAAGCTTTTCATCAAAATATTGTCTTTTTGTGGAAATGTTTAGATCAGCTCTAATTTTTTTTATTTATAACATATGTGCATATAGATATTGCAGGGGGCATCTAGTGTGCCACTGTCACATTTCACACTGGATGTTTTAATTAGTTTTAGTTTTACATATTCTTCATCATGGATTAAGCTGGAGTTTACTTAAATAAACAGTAAGTGCCATTTTCATAGAACCTAATGGCCCGAGACAGATGGAGTATGAGAGAGAAACAGATTGCTACATCAGTGGTATAGGACTGACACTGACCTCAGCTGTCTCCTACGAACTATGGTTGCTCAGAGGCCTGTCTTTTCCTCCAGCATGGCACCTACAAATCCATTTTCAGCAGCCTTGAGCTGCGTAGTGAGCCATCTTGAGTGCCCTCACTGGGTCTCCAGAGAATGTTTCTTACTGTGGAGAATTTTCAGTCTGCTCTGCAGACAAAATTGATCATATATGAGGTGATTTTCTTCTGGGACCATGGTAGCTATATCCAAGATGGAGTGAACAATCACACTATTTTTTGCAGTTTCACAAATTGAAGGTCTGAATTCTGAGTGGTCTGTCCTGTCACCTGCAGGCTTGACCCTTTCCCCCAATGACCTGTCCACTATTCATCCTATGATGCACCATTTTCTGCCCTCTTGGTGACAGGGGTGCTGGAACAATTTGTATAAAGGGGGTGCCAATGATGTAAACCGTGTATGTGGTGTTTGTTATTACTACTTCAAGCCAGAGGGTGCAGCAGCACCCCAAACACCCCTAGTTTCAGCACCACTACTTGGTGAAAGGTCGGAATGCATCATAGAAGTCCCTAGCAGTCAGGGCCGGCTCCAGGCACCAGCCCACCAAGCTTGTGCTTGGGGCGGCACCTGGAGGGGAGCGGCGCGGCGCGATGCTCCGGCTCCGGCCACCGGGGAGAGCGGAGCCGCAGTGGGTTCGCCGCCCTCCCCTGGCGCTCTGGCCGCCGGGGAGAGCCGAGCCCCAGCCGGCTCACCGCCCTCCCCTGCCGCGCTCAGGGAGGTGGGGGGTGGCGGGAGGCTTTTTTGCCTGGGGTGGCAAAAAAGCCAGAGCCGGCCCTGCTAGCAGTAGTGCATCATTGGAGATATAGACCACCTGGAGAGCCAAACCATCAAGAACAATGAAAGCATAAGAAACCTGAACTGCATCTTCTGTGAGGCTCTATGTTACCATTTTAAATTGCTTGAATATTTCTTTTTTTGGGAGTTCAGTTTTTGACAAAATATCACAATTTTTCATAGGCTTTTTTGGCCAAAAATTTCCTTTTGATGGAAAAACTAATTTTCCTTCTAGAAACATTTTGACAGAAAACCTGTAACAAGTCTTATCAAAAACAAAACAATTGAGAATTTTGGAACATATTTTGTTTTTTCAATTAAAACAAAATGTACAAAATGTACAAAAATTTAGACGAAAATTAAAACTTTGTTTTCCCCCCTTGTAAAAATGTAGATGAAAGTTAAACTTTTCCAAACCAGCTGTATTTGGATCCCAATCATTTGATCTTCAGATCTGACAGTTCACTTAGTTTGAATAGTTAATGCATCTTTGGGACAATGGAATAAGATCAGATAGTATTATTTGTCAGAATTGTTGATGACTAAACTGTGGAAAATCTGGTAGGGGTAAACATAGCCACTTTAAGATGGCTTTATTCATTTTCTCTAAGATATCCTAAGCAATGTGCTAGACAGTTGATCTTTCCTGAGTGTTCCCACTTTTGAAGTCCCATATATGCATAACTGCTTGATGAGACTAAGGTGTTATTGACTACAATGTTGTTAGTACACAGGAAACAATCATTCAACATCTCCTCCACATTGGGTCCTGACTGAGTGGTTCCCTTTCTCTCTTAACAACCAATCCTGCATGCACTCCATATGTGAAACTTCCTTTGATTAAAACATGAAGCGCTCATAGGTTTAGGACCCTCACCTCCAATAGCTAGAGAGATACTGTACCAAGCTATAACCTTAATTAAGGTAGAAGTGAAATGATGCTTTTTTGCAATAGGAAGGCTTTTGAGGAATTGGGAGGAACTATAATTGCTTTCTTAGTTGAAGATTATAGTTATATTATAGTTTCTGGATTTAACTGAATTAGTCTCTGCTACTAGATTACAGCAGTGGTGAGAAATTCCTCCTCTTATCTTTTGGCAACCCAAGATATTTTCTTCCCTGGAAAATGTGGACCTTGCCACTATTATCCATGCCTTTTTAGGGAGGGCAGAGCAATGAGCATATTATACATATTTTCTTTGCCCTGAACTGGCTGCTAGTGCTCATCAGGGACCCATCAACACCTTGAATTACAAACCATAAATGATCTAGAATACAGTTATTTTAGAGACTGCTTCTCCCATGTACCCCATTTTAGTTCTTTGAAGAAATTTTTTGGCTGTCAGTTGCCTGGATGGTTGTAGGACGTATTCAGTTGCAGTGCATTGGGTTTGAAGATTGCTCCCACTGGATGTCCTTGAAGCTGGAACCTGGGCATTTTAGAGCAAGATGCAAGGCCTAACACCCAGGTTGTTAACTATCTCGATGTGGAATCCCCTTGGCAGCAAGTCTTGTCTGGTCACTCCCCAGTTCTTTCATTTCAGTTATGATTTTGTCACTGCAGATGTACTAATTATATGTTCCCTATATAAGTGAAAATGCTTTGTTCTCTTGATTGAAATTATGTAAAGAGCAGTCATATACTATAGTAATATGTACTTCAAAAACCTTTATAGTGAATGAACTAGTTAAGGAACACATAATATCTCTTCATGCTGTGTATTGCAATGTTGCACAGGCATTTGGAAATAACCTTCTGGAATAGATTGTAGCTGGTGGGTACTACGTGTTTTAGATATACAAGGTGTGAACATCCTTTGGAAAGTATTATGTCTAGAAATACTACTTTCTATTTAGTATATTAATAAGAATACATTAATCACTTGACATTTTCTCAACAATTTGAATGTGCTGTAAAAAAACTTCCATATTTTAATAGCAGTTGTTCCTAATATAATTATTGGCTCATTTAAATATTTTTTAAAGTTTTAAACCCAAGTTTAAAACTGCTACAGAGAAGTCACCCAGTAAAGACTTTCACAGTGGAGCACTTCAACTGTACAAAGTCTCTTGGACAAAAAAACTTAACATGGTTAGGAATTTCTAGAAGTCCAGCTTAAAGGAAACATAGCAAACCCACTTTTTCCTTGATTCATATGTGTAACTCCCTCATATCAATAAAGATTACAAACATGAATTATGGGAATAATTAAATCCCTTAGAAAATGCTGGGAATTAGGTTTATTTCAGCTGAGAACTTCCTTGAAATTCTGTCGACCCAAAATACGAGACAAAAAGGAAATGGAAAATCGGTTTGAGAAGATATCAGAATAGGAATGGATTATTCTTCTTTGTTTGGGGACCCGGGATCATTGTCTCATTCATTCTGGATCAGTGTCTGTAGGGGGGGAAAAATGCTGGCATAACAGCAAAGGGAATAGCAGAATTGTAGACCTGTCTAGATGTAGCAAACCTGCCACATAATTTCCAAGTCTGCAGGAGTCAGGCAGGATTAAATCCCAAACTATATTTCCCAAAATGATGATGATAAACCCTGTTTTTGACCACATTTTTAATATGTTTATCAAAAGAAAGCTGTGAGTCCAAGATAACTCCCACATTTCTTACAGAAGTTGAAATAGGTATCAAAGAACATCCTAAAGAAATCTGCTGGCACTAGGTATTAGGCAGCTTTTCCAGCCAAATGCTGGAGCTGCAGTTTCTTCAGAAATAGTTTTAACTAGCTGGAATTCATCCAGCTTTCAATCTTCCAAGACAGCAATTTTTGTAAATGGGAGGTTGCTAATGGATCCAACAGTATCAGCATCTCTCACTAGCTCTGATTAAAAAGACAAGTGTATTGCCATGTCTTCTTTTATAGCATAAAATGTCAGTTAATAAGCAACCTTCTTGTGGCATCCCTATAATTTAATAAAACGAGTGTTGATCACTGTTCCACAAAACACCATGAAAGAGTTAGACAGAGCTCCAATGTACTGACCTAAAGCTGACATATTTTTTTCAGTGATCAGTGAAGGCAAAAAGAGGTATCAAAAGCTCATGTGTGCGGTTGCCACAGAAGAATTCATGAAACTGTTTGCTTGTTTAAACTGGTGGCTATTATTTCAGTACAGTTTTTCATCATTAGATATTACCCTGGGCAGAATTCATGTTTAGTTATGTTTGCCTTTCTGTAATTTGGGATGAGTTGAAATTCAGAACTGAAAGCAAAACTCAGGGAGGCTCAATTTGTAACCAAGAAGTACAGGTAAACGGCCAAGTTTTTCATAGCCCTGTTCTGAAGGGGCTTTGTACCCAGAAAGAAACTGTTAGAAAAACAACTTCCTGCTACTGAATATTTCTAAGACTCCTCTATGGAATTTGAATGCGCCTATCACTGTAATATTTAGATGTAAATAAATTGAAGCATCACTGCTGTCCAATTGTGGTTATAGTATCTGATCTGAATAAATGGAGGCCAGTCAAGACTGTTAGATGAGAGGTAGTGAAGCTGTAACCATTTAAAAAATAATCACACAACCATTCACAAGGACCCACCTATCTGCTGTCGAAAGATGTATTTGAGACACATTAGAAATATGATTGTATTTTATATAGTTGTAAAACTTGTAGCAAACTACATTTAGTGTTCATTGGCTGAGTCTATACATGAAATAATTGCTCATGATCTGAGATAGCTTGTTGATATTTTAAGAAATACTAGGCCAAAACACTGAGCTCTGTTACAATTGTGTAATGGCACTGATATTAATAGGTCTGTACAGTTGTATCTGAGAACAGAATTTGATCCACTGCTTCTTTCCAAATTGCAAGATTTTAGTGACACTGATCTGATTCTAAACTTTATGCCTTCCATTTACCAATTCACTATTGAAGAACCAAAAGTTTCTTTGAACTGCTTCTAAATAATGCATAATAAAAGAAGGAGAAATAAGTTTTAATTTGATCAAACAGTTGAAACTGAGAACTCACCTGCATCCTTGATGAGCCTCATTTTTTAAAATGGGAGGCTAGAGTTTACTATACATTCTTGCATGTGCTTTGCACACCTACTTCGGTGCCCTTAATTACCATGAATATGTATCCAAATCCAGTGTGTCTACCTCCTCATTGCTAGATTCTTGTCTCTATAGTCGTCAATATGTGTAAATACTTTTTTCGCATGGGTAATTGCAGTAAATTCATGCAAATACATACAGAAATGCATATACAAGTGGGACTCTGCTTTCTAAAAATCACGTCCTTAGCATTCATTCACTAAAGAATAGAATTATTAGGTTAAAAATGTGTACACTAGTTGTTTTTTTTTTTTTTAAGTAAGCAAATACCTAGGGGAACAAAGTAGAGTAAGATCAATAAAGATTAATTACATAAGAAAAATGCATGAAATTAAAATCCACATTACCAACAGAGAGAATATAAATTGGAAGTACATATAAGGTTTGACCACGTAAGTGTATTTACTTAGGAAATACTGTGTGTTAACTGAAGTTAAAAGAAATTAATCAAGATTTTTAGATTAGAAGCAAAGTAATGAGAAACAATATCAAATTTATCATTTAACTTTCCTAACACTGGCTTCTTAAGTGCTTTGTTTTAGTAAATCTGAAATTTATTTTATAGATTATCTTGCTTTATGAAAAATGTTATATAAATGTATATAATTCTCTATACCTCTACCCCGATATAACGCTGTCCTCGGGAGCCAAAAAATCTTACCGCGTTATAGATGAAACTGCGTTATATCGAACTTGCTTTGCGCTGGAGTGTGCAGCCCCCCCCGCCCCCAGCACTGCTTCATTGCATTATATCTGAATTCGTGTTGTATCGGGTCGCGTTATATTGGGGTAGAGGCGTACAATATTTTTGTGTTTAAGGTCTAGTATCTAAATCTAAATCTAGAGGGAGAGAGGTATATGTGTGGGTGAGGGATTATGTATGTTGGTGTGTACATACACTTACAATCCACCTGCCCATTGACTGGTGGAGCTAGCTCTGCATGTTTTATGTGCAGGGGGTGCATGTGTGCGCACCCTGTACTGCAGCCGTCTTTCCCAGAGCTTTATGGGGTATTATGCTTCTGCCGGAGTGGTGCATCTCCATACCACCCCCATATTAGGCTGTGATTTAAAGTTACAATTTAACCCTTAATCTTCATTTTTAGAGCAGTGCAATTTTGCTTCATTTCTGTTTTGGATTTTATATATCTTCTTCCTCATATCAAGCTTTCGTAGCATAAAGAATGAAGTGTCTCAGAGAGGACTTTGATGTCTAGATACTGGCTCGATGTCTAGTTCGCAGCCGGTATCAAGCGGAGTGCTCCAGGGGTCGGTCCTGGGGCTGCTTTTGTTCAACATCTTCATTAATGATCTGGATGATGGGATGGATTGCAGCCTCAGCAAGTTCACAGATGACACTAAGCTAGGGGGAGAGGTAGATACACTGGAGGGTAGAGATAGGGTCCAGAGTGACCTAGACAAATTAGAGCAGTGGTGGGCAACCTGCGGCCCGCGGGCCGTACATGGCCCGTCAGGGTAATCCGCTGGCAGGCCATGAGACACTGTTTACATTGACGGTCTGCAGGCATGGCCACCTGCAGCTCCCAGTGTCTGTGGTTCGCTGTTCTCAGCCAATGGGAGCTGCAGGAAGTGGCACGGGCCACAGGAACATGCTGGCCACTGCTTCCCATGACTCCTCCTGGCCGGGAACGGTAAACCGCGGCCAATGGGAACTGCGGGCGGCCATGTCTGCAGACTGTCAATGTAAACAATATCTTGCTACCCGCCAGCGGATTATCCTGATGGACCGCATGCAACCTGCGGGCCGCGGGTTGCCCACCACTGAATTATAGGATTAGGTCAAAAGTAATCTGATGGGTTCAACAAGTACAAGTGCAGAGTCCCATGCACTGCTACAGGAGCTGGGGATTACAGTTGATGAGAAGCTGGATATGAATCAACTGTGTACCCTTGTTGCCAAGAAGGCTAATGTCATGTTGGGCTGCATTAGTAGGAGCATTGCCAGCAGATGGAGGGAAGTGATTATTCCCCTCTATTCGGCACTGGTGAGGCCACACCTGGAGTATTGCGTCCAGTTTTGGGCCCCCCACTACAGAAAGGATGTGGACAAATTGGAGAGAGTCCAGCGGATGGCAATGAAAATGATTAGGGGGCAGGGGCACATGACTTACAAGGAGATGCTGATGGAGCTGGGCTTATTTAGTGAGAAGAGAAGGGAAGAGTGAGGGGAGTTTTGATAGCAGCCTTCAACTACGTGAAGGGGGGTTCCAAAAAGTATGGAGCTAGGCTGTTCTCAGTGGTGGCAGATGACGGAACAAGAAGCAGTGGTCTCAAGTTGCACTGTGGGAGGTCTAAGCTGGATATTAGGAACAACTATTTCACTAGGAGAGTGGTGAAGCACTGGACTGGGTTACCTAGGTAGTTGGTGGAATCTCCATTCTTAGAGGTTTTTAAGACCCGGCTTGACAAAGCCCTGGCTGGGATGATTTAGTTGGTGTTGGTCCTTCTTTGAGCAGGGGTTGGACTAGATGACCTCCTGAGGTCTCTCCTAGCCCTAATCTTCTATGATTCTATGACTTGGAGTACACTTGGTGTAAAAAAGCATGTATCTGGCATCGTTTAGCAGACATCCTACATAGGCAGGATGGCTGACTGTAGACAACCCACATCTGGGTATTGCTGCAATTCTGTCATTGCAGATAAGTCGAATTCACATTTTGCAACATTCTAGTAGTCTTAAAATGTGTGTGTGGCTCTAACAAACATTCCTTGAAGACTGGGGAAAATAAATGCTGTTTTCTTGTGTATGACCTTATGGTTCATAGATCTCTAAATTGTTTGTAAAGATTATCTCTGATCACTGCAGTAAAATATCATCTTATTTACAATTAAATGAAAAAACAGGTGTGTCACAGACTTTCAGACGAGCATTTTAAATGTCACAAGTCAGTTTCTTGCCTTAGAAATTCAACGTTTATCTGGCTTATATACCAGTTTTTTAGCAAAAATAGAAAGACTATCTCATATGAGGCGCTGATGCTGAGAGCCTCTTACAAAGTGCCAAGCACTCCCATGTTCTGTTGAAGTCAACAGAAGTGGCTGGCATTTAGTACCAGTAAGGATCAGGACCTTTAAATAGAGACCTCCAGTAAAGGCCTTGCATGCTGTTCTGAAAATCATTGTAATGTTGGCTGCTGGAGAAATAATTATAAAATTGATGACCAAAAAATATATTCACTCTCCCCAAATTAAATATGTTGATTGGTTTGCTGGTTATGAATTCAGTAAACACAAGTGAGAAATCCTATAAAAAAGACTTTTCTGAGCTATTAGGTGACATGAGAACACCAGGAGAATGCACCTCAAAAAAAAAGGAGGGGTTTTGTTTGTTTGTTTGTTTTTTATCCCACAGCTATATAACTTGGCTTGTCTAAATTATTGTAATGTCCTCCTGTTCTAAAAACAAAATCCTCCCCTTTTGGTCCACATTTAAGCATGAGATTTTTCAAGACACAAGGGTTCTTATTGGGGTGTGTGTGGTGTGTGTGTGTGGGGGGTTGTTTTGGGGTTTGTCTTTATGTTGTGCCTTGGTTTTTGTGAGTTTTTTTTTTTTTTTTTTTTGAAAGTTAGGTGGTAAAATGTGTGTCTCTTAGAATTAGTCACCTGAAACCTTAGCTAAGGTGACATGACTCAGACTTCATTACGTGGACAAGTACAAATGCATGCCAGATTAAATCCACTTGACTCATAATGGAATATGGAGATGTTTAGCAGGTAAAATCCTCCACATCCCACTTCCAACCTCAACCCTCCCTACAGCTGTTTTTCAAGTCTATGGCCTACATTAGCAACCAGAGCTTCTCTGAACTAGTTGTGTGCGGTTCTGGTACCACTGAATCCAGAAGCTCTCCCTGTTGATTATCCTGGTCAACCTTCATTAGAACCTTCCACATGAATGTATCAAGGGCTGCCACAGAAATCCTTTCTCTGTAATGAAGAGAATGCATGAGCTCCCCTGCAGAGCCCTATGCACACAGTCCTCTCCACCCCCCATTTGGCATCTTAAATGATAGAGGGGAACGTGATTACCATTTAATTTACTCTATAATGTAGTTTCCCTGTAAAGGCATAAGTCCTTTTTACAATAGTACCAATTCTCTACATCAGCAGTACACAGCCTAGATTCTGGCACTCATCTGATCAGTGAAGTCCATGTATTACTATTGATTTTCATGCAGAACTCTACTCATTACACTTGTGACAAAATTGCTTCCTTGGCATTGTCTCTTCCTGGGTTGTCTTGAGCATTCTTGGGTTATGGGAAAATTGGTATGTACTGGATCTTCATATCATAAAAAAAGAAGCAATCTCGAAGCCTAAAAGTAGAAACTACTGATACAGAGCCTATAATAAGTATGGTCACACTTTTGCATCTGTGTCCTGAATGTGGAATCCTCCAAAGATAGCATAACTAATGTAGTAGAAAGTCTTTTTCCTGACAGTCTTCTATGTTTCAGAAGGAACACAGGAATTTGACAGTCATATAGGCCCTGTCATGTCCCTGCACAGACCTGTGGGAGTCAACGTGTCTATGTGCTTATTCAGGAGCCCACTTGCATGGTTCCCAGTACAGGGTTAGAGCCCCAATTTCAATTTGCTTTCATCTGTATGCTAAAATGTGTGATTGTTCAAGAAATAAAAAGTAGATGGTAGAAGATATGCTTTCTGCACTTCCTGGAAAAGAGGTTTAAAAACAGTTCAGCCTTATCTAAATCTTATTCTTATGGCTAAGGTTATTGAGACCTTGAATTAAAATACTATCAAAGTGAAGGTTGTTTAATTTTAGAATACCTGAGGGAAACATTTAACTTGTCAAATATGACATTGAAAATTTGGCACTTATTTTTCAAGATGGATTCTTTCCTTTTCCCTACTCCATGATTTCCTTATTATCTTTTGTACATGTACATCGTACTAGATGTGAAAAAACTCTGCTTGCATAGCAAAACACTTTCTGCAATAGACAACAATGATTTACTATAACTCAAATTGGAGAGTGTGCACCATCACTTTGGTATCTGAAGGCTCGATCTTGCAAGGTGCTGAGCACTCTGGCCTTGATATAGAAAATTCCATTGATGTCAGTTGGACTACTCGTGTGCTTACGTATTATGCTGGATCAGAGCCAAAATACTCAGCACCACGCAGGACTGAGTCCTAAATTAACAGTATAGGAGAGATGTCCCTACTGTCAGGAGCAAGTTACATCTTAGCAGTGATGATTTTGGCACTTAGGGAAAAATGGGAAAGTGTAATCCAAGTGAAATAAATTGATTTTCATAATGCAGATTCTTTGTACCCTTCATAGCTGTTAATTTAACAGACTAGCTCTTTGATGAACAGTCCGCTTCTCTGACACCCCACACAACATAGTATGTTATGGGCTATTGAAATCCTTTCATAGACTTATGGCCTGATCCAAAGTCCGCTGTCAGTACATTCCTATAGAGGGCTTCAAAGCAGCAAGAGTAGGTGTTTGTACTAAAGCTACAGAGAGAATTTATGAACTCCTAATTAATGAGCACGTGCAGCTAAGACAAGTTATATTGTCCCTTAAAATTTTGATCTTGATTTTCCACAACCTCTCAAAATAGGGCTTTGGATTGTAATTGTCCTTTTCAACACAAAAAGTTTATTGGAATCTGTTTTTCTTCAGTGGTGGCATAGTACAGTAAATGGTGGCATTCAAAGAAGTGTAGGAAGCAAAAATGTCTTGCAGCTGCGAAGCACTCAATGTGTTTGCAGCATTGCATAGATTATTATCATTTTAGGTTGCAGATATTGAGATCTGTGTTTTAGGTTAGCATTTAACAAATAATAAATGTGTATTACAGGTACAGTTAAAGGTTTTTTTTAAATCTTAATGGTAGATATTAAGATAGTGATGTTTGTAGCAGTGTTTGCATCATAAACAGAAGGAAAAACCTGTGTCTACCACTAATAGCCTCAGGAATGGCCTAAAGATAAAACAAACCATTGTCCCAAGCCCCACAGAATTATGAAACCAGGGATGAAATCCTATTCCTGTTGAAGTCAATGGGAGTTTTGCCATTTATTTCAGTGAGGGCCAGGATTTCACCCCAGGAATGTAGTTCAACTAGGTCATGGCTTTATTATTGCAACCATTTCCTTCACTACTTAGACTGTACCACATTGGGGAGGGCTGCCTCAAGTACCCTATTTGCATTCCTACATCGCCATAACCTGGTCCCAGTACCTTGCTGTCGGCCGGCTCCAGGCACCAGCCTGGCAAGCAGGTGCTTGGGGCGGCCACTCCGGAAAGGGGCAGCATGTCCAGCTATTCGGTGGCAATTCGGCGGACGGTCCCTCACTCCCGCTCGGAGTGAAGGACCTCCCACCAAATTGCCGCCACAGATCATGATCACGATCGTGGCTTTTCTTTTCTTTTTTTTTTTTGGCTGCTTGGGGCGGCCAAAACCCTGGAGCCGGCCCTGCTTGCAGTGAATCCTCCATCCTCCCCTTGTACAAAGGTTAAGTAGATGGGTCTGGTGAGGGGGTGGCCCTGTGCTGTACCAGACACTGAATCCCAGCTCTCACTCCCCACTCTCTGTAGCAGGGCTACAATCCTGATTCCAATTCTGGTTTACTGGGGACCCAGACCCCTACTGAACAAGTTCCTGTACTGGATACTAGCCAAGTTGTGAGAACTCAAATGCTTCACAGCCTATAGGTGAAAATCCCCCAGTGGGTCAGGCAGTGAGGAAAGAAATTACTTCCCAGCCCCAGGACGGTGATTAGAGTGATTCCACAGCAGGCCCAGAAATCTGGTCCAAGGGAGAGCTGTTGCTCTTGGGTGTAGAATGCAGTTAAGGAGTCCCCTTTTCCAAGCCAAGGGGAGGCTGAGTGCCCATGGGCAGTGGGGGAGTAGGACAATGCAATCCTTAAAGGGTCACAGTTTTTTTGCTGTTGGCCCAGACAAAGTCCCCACCACCACCACCTCTGAGGATGCAGGAAGCAGCATTTTAACTGCCTCTGTATAAATGAGCATTGTATGTACAAATATATCCTAATAGCTCTGAATATTAATTTAAATAACATACATGAATCTGTTTATTTCTTGTAACAAACTAGTCCTGCTAACCAAGGTCATGCGCCTAGTGCTTAGACACTGATGACAAAAAGTGGTACAATGATAGAGTAGTTCTTATATGGGACTAATGTAATGTAACCAACACTAGTCATAGCATTTCAAGAGCAGCTGTCGTGGTTTGAGGGCCCAAGCACAAACCTTTGCATTATATAATGTGCTGTGATGATCCTAGTGCAAGTCATTATATTATTTTTCTTTGATTACTGAAATGTAATTGTATTTGATTAATTGCATTTTCACATTATAATTTACTGTTTTTCAGTGAATTCCTGCACAGCTATATTTTCCAAGGTGTATAAAATAACATGCAAGGAATAAAGCACCAGGCAGATATTGCAGACTTCTAACTTTGTACAAATAGAAATGTTGCTGTAGAGAATAATTTGCAAAACAGCACTGATTTACTATCAGTTGGTATGCAACTGAAAAACAAAGCCTTCTTTTTAAGCAAGTAAACTGCTGAGATTAATTTAAACAGATATAAATCAAAATTAAGTCTGCTTAGTATGAGAAACAAGGCCCCTCAACAGCAATACAGAATAAGCATTGTTACAGAATATAGACACTTTTGTAAATTAATATGTATGGTTGTGGAACATCTTGTTAGATGAATGTTCATAAAAGAACACTCTTAGATGCAAGCATTGTAATTAGGGTTGCCAGGAATCTGTTTTTTCTATCAGAATGCCCAGTCAAAAAAGGACCGTGGTGGCTCCAGTCAGCACTGCTGACTGGGCCGCTAAAAGTCCAGTTGGTGGCGCAGCAGGGCTAAGGTAGGCTCCCCGGAAGCGGCCAGCATGTCCGGCTCCTAGGCGCAAGGGCGGCCACAGGAGCTCCACGTGTTGCTCCTGCCCCAAGCGCCGGCTCCGCAGCTCCCATTGCCCAGGAACCAGGGCCAATGGGAGCTGCAAGGGTGGTGCTGCAGGCATGGGCAGCGCGCAGAGCCCCCTGGCCCCTCCACCTAAGAGCCGGACATGCCGCCCGCTTCCAGGAACCACCTAAGGAAAGCGCTGCCTGGCTAGAGCCCATACCCCGCACCCCTTCCCACATCCCAACCCATTGCCCCAGGTCGGAACCCCCTTTTGCATCCTAACTCCCTTCCAGAGCCTGCACCCTAACCCCTAGCCCCAAGCCTGAGCCCACTCCCATGTCCAACTCCCTCCTGGAGTCCACATCCCCTCCCGCCCCACAGCCCTCTCCCATGCCACAACCCACTGCCCCAGCCTGGAGCCCCCTCCCACGCCCTGAACCCATCATTTCTGGCTCTACCCAAGAGCTCTCATCCCCAGCCAGAGCCCTCACCCCCTCCACAGCCCAGTTAAAGTGAGTGAGGGTGGCGGAGAGTGAGCGACGGAGGGAGTGGGATGGAGTGAGTGGGGAGCATGGCCTCAGAGAAGGGGTGGGCAGGGGGCAAGGCAAGGGTGTTCGGTTTTGTGTGATTAATAAGTTGGCAACCCTAATTGTAATGCCAAACAACTCTGGTACTTAACCCATGAATGAGACAATGTGCATTTCCCAAGCTGTACATCAGTGATGATTGTGTGAAATATTTTTGGCTAATTCACATTTAATGATGAATAGTGCAGATGGAGGTAAGGCTTAAACTACCATTAAAATATGTTAAAAAACAACAACAAAGAAAAAAGTCACCATCTGAAAGCCAAGAAATTCAAAGTTAAGGTTGCATTTAAACAAGCAACAATCACTTGAGGGATTGAAATGCAGTGTTACTGTAGTTCAAAGTGTCTTAATATTGCCCAGTTTATTGTTTAACAGTGCGATTAATCGCGATTAATTTTTTTGAGTTAATCGCATGAGTTAACTGCGATTAAAAGACAGTTCTAATTAGGAGGTCTGAAAACCTTGTAATAGAAGGAGTTAGTGTGGCTGAAGAAGTGAGGTTTTTTACCCACGAAAGCTTATGCCCAAAGAAATCTGTTAGTCTTTACAGACACCTTGTTATTGTTGTAGATGTTGTGATAGCAAACCCATATTGGGAGGTTTAATAGGAGAAGCACAGTAGGTGAATTTTGAAAAGTTGTCCCATTCTGACATTTCTACTTAGTTCTAGTGGTACCCCTGTTATACAGGGAATATCTCTCAAACTGTTTTCACTTCATTCACTGTCTAGAATTCTCTCTAGCCTTTAAAAGGGGGGTAGACGTGGTCCCTGATGGAAAAGTGCTATGGCATTTAATAAGGATGAAACCAATAGATTTCTATAGAAATTGTTCTGCAAAGCTGTAGAATTTAACATAGAATGAGAGTCTTGTCATAGAATTTCAAAGAGAAGTTATTGTTCTCTACTAAAATCCACAGGATTTTTCCATAATGAATAAATGCCTTATTTGATAGTTAAATGGGTGGTAAGGAATGTTGGTGGTTGAATATTATATGTGAACATATCTCTTAATTTTAGTAAGATGGGGCAGTGGGCCTGTTCCCTGTTTTGTATATGAAGGGCATGTAGTGAAATGATGATTGACCCATATTTACTGGAGAACTGGAAGAAGATCAGAATGTTGGGTCAATGGCTCCTATACAGTGGGTGACTGGTACGTACAGTATTCATTTGAGTTTGGAACAGTATGTGCTGCGTATTTTGAATGCTGAAGATGTGTGTTGTGTAGGCATAAGGTTGTCTTTTGTATTTGGGTGGAAAGTGGCTATACGGCTGTGTGGGCAGAGTTAAGGTTCTCTGGATCATCTTCCTGTTCTGTATATCTGAACTTTCAGACATTTTTGGACAAAGGGGTTTTAGTTTGGAATTTTTGTTTTCTATCATTTGGAATGTTTTTCAAAAGTACAGCTTTTTAAATTCATTTTCTCTAAGCTACTGGTTATAGGGGAACACACAGTAAACCATTTATATTTAAGTTGCTGATTGCTTATCAGCCCTTGTTCTTGTTTGCTTATAATGTTGTCAAACATTCTCCATTTTTGGTGATGGCAGTTCATCTGTTTCTGTGTACAAAAATGGGGGGAAATAGGCCATTTTGACTGCTTTAACTTGTTCTCTGACTCTTTTGATGTACGCTAGCACCTGTGGGGCTTGAAACAGGAACATAAAATGTGGTGGGGGATTGTACTGTACTTAGAAGAGTCTTTTGCTGACTGAACTTGGATACATAAGAGCAAATCTGCAACTGGTGTAAACTGGCATAATTCCACGGCAGTTAATACAGCTTTATCCATAAATGAAGAATATTACCCATGTTATAAGCCTCAGAGAGATGGAAGAAACCCTATATACATTGATCACTAGCTTTTTTGTGTCGTTTATGCGATTAGTTCTCCCCTAGTGCTGGTCATGAAACCACTTGGTGTGCCGGATTCTTTAGTTGCATCTCTTAATTAGCTGTGATATATGCCAAATTGCTTGCAATTTAATTAATACATGTTTGCAGAAGTTTCCGTGCATAGTACTGGGTATTGAGAATACCTTATTCTAAGGAAATGTGTCTTTGACCACGTTGGGGAGATAGGATCTGAATAACTAAGCTTAATTCCTCCCACTTGCTGTTAACCGTATCACGTTTGGGGATTCTTTTTAACAAGCAGATGTCAAAAGTGTGTAGCTATCTCAAGCCCCAATTCAGGAAAGCATCCTTATTCATCAAACTGCTTGAATGGGGCCAGGATTTCACCCAGAATGTTTTGAAACTTCTTTTCTGCTAAATGCCTCTAGCTAACTGATTTCCAAATGTTCCAATGCAACACTGTACTTCATAATGGTAGAAAAAGCATGATGTTCATTGAAGGGTGATGTATCGACTTCTGATGTTGTTTCTATGTTGAACTAATACAAGACAAGAACAAAATATGAGAAGTGGGCTGTGGGTAATGAGTAATTGTTTAAATAGTGGACCAATTGCATAGATCCATGGTTTTTAATTTGTGGTCCATGGACCTATCGTGGGGTCTGCAGACTATCTAAGATTTCCAAAGGGTTCAGCACCTCCATTTGAAAATGTTTAGGGGTCCACAAATGGCAAAAGGTTGAAAACCACTGGCATGGATCACAAAATAGAAATTTCTTTCTCCCTTTTCTTATTTCTGGCTATTATTACTTGGAAATCTAATCAGATTGATTGTGAAATTAACTTCCTGTGGAAGGTTCATAAAATAAGTAAGAAAGTAATGTTAGATGGGTGAATTTCATTCAGTGTGTTAGATTGTATTAGGATGTGGATTTTCACAGTCTGATTAGAATTTTAAACATGTCTGGGAATTAGGAAGAAAGAAGAAATAGCATAGTTTTAAAAAGAGAGAGAAAGAGAGAACCTCCACAGAGCAGCTTTTGCATAGAAAAAAATGTTTTGACCTTGAGAAGATAAAACCAGAACAAGTGTAAAATACAAAATAATCCCCACTATTAACATAGAATACTGTAAAAGTGTTGTGCATAACAAAGCAAAACCAATAAAAGAATAAAGAAACAGGAAGATAAAAAGGGGTAGTTTTCACAATAGTTAAACATGAGGATACATCATTAAGAAGAAATCTTTTATGTTTTGAACTATTATATTTATGAAAGTGAAGCCTAATTTTGAAAATGCATACTATATCTCTGAAAATAAGAGAGTTGAGATGAAGATGAATAACAAGAAATCAAATACTAACTGGGATCAAGATGTATTTTTTTGCTCCCTGTGTATTTTGTCTCATATGGTAACTACAGAAAATAATTACTATATCACATACATATCAGTTTTTTCCATAAGAGAGAGAAATACAGTGCTTGTGTTTTTGCAGGACTGTGCATAAAGCAGTAAAAAACTTTACTGCTGATATAACTTCTAGAAAAGAATTGCATCACACCTATTACAAAAGCATTTTTTCTAAGATTTAGCTGCCTATATATATTTAGTTAAAGGGAACTTATAAGACTGATTTTTTCCCAGTCCCAACTGATGACACCCTGTGATGTCACAGCTGCTGCAAAGTCTTTGTCCCAAGACAATGGTGTCAGGACTTTTCCTTAGACTGGAAAGTCATGAGGGTCTTGGAGCCACTAGACAGTCAAGGTCTCAGGGCGCAAGATGAGAGATTGGTTAGCCAGCTCTGCCCTATGCCATCATTGTTCCTCTTATTCATGCATTTTATATGATGCAATAATTCATCATCTCCCCTTTAAAAGTGATTTTATTATATCTAAAGTGCCAATTTAAACATCTAAGTTTGTTTGCACATTATTAAATAAAATACATACTATTAGCACAGCAACAAAAAAGACATCGTCACAAAATAAGCAACAGCACAACAGTTACAGTAATTATAAAGGAAAACTGCCATCCTTGAAATGAATAATCATAATAAAGATTTTTCCCACTGTCTTTGATGAAAATTCAGAGTGTACATAACAATACTTATATTGACTTCTTTTTTCAGTGAACATCGAAATTGATTGTTCCTAAAGGTAAATATCAACTGAGTCAAAGCATATTAATATTTACGTCAATGGAAAATCAATATTTACAGATTATATTGGTTATATAGTCTTCCTTTGCCTTTTAAATTCTGAATTGAGAGAAAAATCAATACCTTAATGGAGGCAATATAATACTTGACATTTAGAGCTCTTAATACAATTTAGTTAATCCCGAATTTTTTCATTTTCAGATATTTTTTCCTAGTAAATAGGTCTCTGTCAAAGTAGTTTGTAATGGGGAGTTGAGTTAGCAATGGCAAGATATAAATAATCCCATAACTATGTTTTCCTCTTCAAACAGTGCTTAATAAGGGCATTGCTAGTATAAATATAGCTTGTTAGTCATTGTATTTAAGCCTTAAAGACTGCGTAGAAATTTTTTTGGAAAGCACATATTTAAGTTTATATGTTTTTGAAATTATTCAATAGTTTGTAAAGACTGAATGGCAATGTCCAGTTATGTCTTCTCTGGAGAACTTTTTTTTTAAGCCAGACCTCTTATTCTTATACACTTTACTTCTGAGGTAGAGCATTCCACTTATAAAGATCCCTTGGTGTATAAAACTGACTATGCATGACTTTTTCCATATCTTTAAAGTCTCCATAGTTGCAAAATTTGCCTACAAAGAAAGTGAGGCCATTATGGAGTCCTGTCATGCCTCAATCTATAATGTAATCACTGACTTTTGAAGTATCAAAAGAAAATGTCTTCAGAAAAAATGTCACTATAGGGCAGCAAGGGTACTGAAACAGCATCATAAGTTTAACACTATGCTAAATATATCATTTAATGTGTTGCACCTGACTAATCGGCAGATATTTTATGCAGATAGTACATGGAACATAGTTTTCTTCAAGAATTGGTATTATAGAAGAAAAGGATTAATTTAAATTATTCATATGTATGGTACAGTCACAAAAGTACTTAACATATTTTATCTTCAGTTTGCAATACTTCAACCACTGGAATTAGAGTTCTAAGCAGCATGGAGTGTGATATATATGCCTACTATTGTAAGATGACACTTATGATAAAAGTACTTCAAAGACTATGCTTATTCTATACATGCATTAATATACTTTTTTTTACTCCATTTTCTATTCTACTTGCTAGGGAGTATTTTAATATAGTTTATTCACAGGTTGTTTTCAGTTGTCTGGAAAGGAAGCATGATAAAGCATACTCATTGCACATTTTACCTATAAATGTCTTTCTAAAGCCCTTCTGTAACAGAGATAATATTTGATGTGTGGTTAGTATATATAGTCTATTATCCAATGTATTCCAAAGATGGCAATTGAATTCCCAGAGTATACTGCACTGGGTAATCCCGAACAATTACAATGAAAAGGCATATTTATATGCAGATGGAATGGTATTTTTAACACTATATCATCAGGGCCAGATTAACTCTCTTTTGGGCCTGGGGCTATTTGATTTTGTGGGGCCCCTGTATACAAGCTTTTTTCCTAATCTAAAACAAAATGATCACAATTTTGGCATCAAGGCTATTAACACAATACTAAACTTGCCCTTTAATTGACATAAAGTTGTTCTGTGGTTACATTTCAGTCTTAAAACATGTAGAATATAGTTAAGTTAATTCAAAATAGCCTACTTCTTACCTTAGAACAGCTGCTATATTAGTTTTTTTCTGGGAGGGAGTTTGAGTGCAGGAGTGGGCTCCAAGCTGGGGTAGAGTGTTGTGATGCAGGAGAGGGTGAGAGGTGCGGGCTCTGGGAGGGAGTTTGGTGCAGGAGGGGATTCTAACCTGAGGCAGGTGGCTGAGGTGCAAGGTGCAGAGTCCAGCTGGGAGGCACTTACCACAGGCTGGCTGTTGGGGACAGCGTGTCTCCTTGTGCTGCCTGCGCCCGCAAGCGCCTCCCCCACAGCTCCCATTGGCCAGGAACCGGCCAATGAGAGTTGCGGGGACAGTGCTGGGTACAGGGGCAGTGCGCTGAGCTACCTCCCCCCTCACCAGGGGCCACAGAGTCATGCCAGCAGCTGGCCTCTTCTGGGAGCGATGTGGGGCCATGGAATGCAGGCAGCCTGCCTGAGCCCAGCTGTGCCGGGGCCCCCCTTAGCCCGAAGCCCTGGGCTGCAGCCCCTAAAGCCCCTGTATTAATCTAGCCCTGTGTATCATAACTTCTATATTCATTAATTTGAAATAATTTTGTTTTTATTCTCATAACTGCAAGTTATAAAGTTTGCAAGTGGATTCTGCCTAAAAACTTGTGTTAGCAAATTGGAATGTTTCTGTTATTCAATTTAGCAATATATTTGTTACTTTTGATACACATGTGGAATAAAAGGCTATACAGGCAAAGTGAGAAGTGTGTGAGTTTTGTAAATTAGTCCTCATTCCCACAATAGAATCTCTATTAGTACAGAAGTATGCCTCGTGGTTTCCATTGCAATGTGGGATCCTTAATTTGTTCAATATATTTACTTATATCTTTATGCTTTTGGGACCACACGAGTATTTAGCACATGATAATATATTATGCTGCATCTGCAAAATAAAATGGAGAAATAATTTATATAATGTTTTATTGACTCTTTTCTTCTGAGAGTTTCATATAAATTTTGCACATTTCTTATGAGCTATATTAATTATTTTTCCCTTATTTCTTTGCTAACCTGTAGAGAAAGAAGTGAACATTGTCTTATGCAAGACTATTGGCAGAGAATATAGCTTGGCAAAGGAGGGGTATATGCTTAATCCACAAGTATCACCAATAGTCCTAACTCCAGATATGAAATCTCTTTGATATATCTATATAAAATGTTTCCTATAGCCTGATTCTGCAAGATGCCCTTGCCTGACTATATGGGAAGTTGAGGGCACTCAGCATCTTGCAAGGTTGGTCCCTTACTCAAATATACCAGTACAGTACTGCGTTAAATGTAAGCTACTAGAAAAATAAAGGGAAAGCAGCATTTTTTTCTGCATAGTAAATTTTCAAAGCTGTATTAAGTCAATGTTCATTTGTAAACTTTTGAAAGAACAACCATAACGTTTTGTTTATAGAGTTACAAACATTTCAAAGTTACGAGCAACCTCCATTCCTGAGATTCTACTGTACATTAGTGGAGTTAACTCAAGCATGAATTTGGCAATCTATTGTTTCAATAATACAAGTGCAAAATCAATTTAGCAACCGGTATACATTTATAAGTGACATAAGACTCAAATTTTCTGTACAAAAAAGGTTCTTGAGCATCACAAACATAATTCACCAAGAAAAGAACCTCAGAAAAGCACAAAATCCGAAGCCATATGTTACATGTTCATGTCACTCAAACATTACTTACTATGCAAGTTTTAAAAACTTTAAATTCGTTTTTTTAATGAGAAAGTGCCCCTGAAGGCCTCCTGTCCCTGAGGCTTCTGTCTCCTGGAAAGGTCTCTGTTTATGCTCTCTTAACACCTGTTCAGCAAAATAACTTGAAGTAGAAGCCCAGACTCTGAACTACAAATCAGTTGTAAAATTGGTGCAGACAGCCAGTATTGAGAGATCCTGTTGTAGTTTTTTGCAGTCTGCTTGGGACTTAACTATCTTGAGTTGTTTTGTATCATCTGCAAATTTTGCCACCTCACTGTTTACCCCTTTTTCCAGATCATTTTATGAATATGTTGAATAGTACTGGTCCCAGTACAGACTCTGGGGAACACTATTTACTGCTCTCTATTCTGAAAACTGGTCATTTATTCCTACCTTTTATCTATCTTTTAACCAGTTACCAATCTATGAGAGGAGCTTCCCTTTTATTTTATGACAGCTTACTTTGCTTAAGAGCCTTTGGTGAGGGACCTTGTCAAAGGCTTTCTGAAAATCTAAGTACACTATATCCATTGGATCACCCTTGTCCACATGCTTGTTGACCCACTCAAAAAATTCTAGTAGATTGGTGAGGCATGATTTAACTTTACAAAAACCACAAATACTCACCAGCAACCACACATCACTGAACAAAACCACTAACCCAGGAACCTATCCTTGTAACAAACCCCGATGCCAACTCTGTCCACATATCTATTCAAGTGACATCATCATAGGACCTAATCACATCAGCCATACCATCAGGGGCTCGTTCACCTGCACATCTACCAATGTGATATATGCCATCATGTGCCAGCAATGCCCCTCTGCCATGTACATTGGCCAAACCGGACAGTCTCTACGCAAAAGAATTAATGGACACAAATCTGACATCAGGAATCAAAATACTCAAAAACCAGTGGGAGAACACTTTAACCTGTCTGGTCATTCAGTGACAGACCTGCGGGTGGCTATATTACAACAGAAAAACTTCAAAAACAGACTCCAAAGAGAGACTGCTGAGCTAGAATTGATATGCAAACTAGACACAATCAACTCCGGTTTGAATAAGGACTGGGAATGGCTGAGCCATTACAAACATTGACTCTATCTCCCCTTGTAAGTATTCTCACACTTATTATCAAACTCTCTATAGTGGGCTAGCTTGATTATCACTTCAAAAGTTTTTTTTTTTTCTCTTAATTAATTGGCCTCTCAGAGTTGGTAAGACAACTCCCACCTGTTTATGCTCTCTGTATGTGTGTATATATATCTCCTCAATATATGTTCCATTCTATATGCATCCGAAGAAGTGGGCTGTAGTCCACGAAAGCTTATGCTCTAATAAATTTGTTAGTCTCTAAGGTGCCACAAGTACTCCTGTTCTTCTTTTTGCAAAAACCACATTGACTCTTCCCCAACAATTTATGTTCATCTATGTGTCTTAACAATTTTGTTCTTATTGTAGTTTCAACCAATTTGCCTGGTGCTGAAGTCAGGCTTACCGGCCTGTAATTGCTGGGATCACCTTTGGAGCTCTTTTTAAAAATTGTTGTCACATTAGCTATCCTCCAGTTAGTAGTTCTGTAATTTCACATTTGAGTTCCTTCAGAACTCTTGGGTGAATACCATCCGGTTAGTTTATCAGTTTGTTCCAAAACCTCCTCTAATGAGACCTCAATCTGCAACAGTTCCTCAGATTTGTCTCCATGTACGGGCTTTGAAGACCAGAGTGGCTGAACTGGAGGAGCTATTGGAGAGAGAGAGGAACATAGATGAGACTTTCCAGGACACAGTAGAAGGGTCCCACCCCCGGTCTGACACCCTCTGTGCTGTTGATGAGGGTGAAAGTCTCAGGGAAGGAGAACATCCAACTGGAGCAGAAGGAAACGATCCCATAGTTGGGACCCTCCTTCCAGATGATGGTTGTAGTATCCTCTCACACTGAGGATACCTCTCCAGGGGAGGGAACTCCAGTTATTAGAAAGAGACTGGTATTAGTAATAGGTGATTCTATCATTCAAAACATAAATAGCTGGGTTTGCACTGACCAGGAGAACCGCATGGTGACTTGCCTGCCTGGTGCAAAGGTTGCGGATCTCTTGAGACATCTAGATAGAATTATGTGTAGTACTGGGGAGGAGCAAGTGGTCGTGGTTCATGTAGGTACCAATGACATAGAGAATGATAGGAGAGAGTTCCTGGAGGCCAAATTTAGGCTGGTAGGTGTTGTCCAGAATCACCGGTGTGGTGCTCTGCTCTGTTCAATGATGATAACAGTCTGCTGTGTGTGTGTTCCCTCGGTGTGCTGCCCCGGCTCTGCTGACACAGCAGACCCTGAGAGAACCCCCAGGTATATGTATATGTGCAACATCAGTCTTCTTCTTGCCAGCTTCTGTGCCTGCCTCTGGCTCACAGTTTAACTTTGCTTTATGTTAACAAACTCTTGACCATTACTTTAGTTCAGGCCTTAGGCCTCATACCGGACCTCTGATACAAGGGTTTATGTTTCAGGGCCTCATCTTACTACATTCCCCCACTTTTTGTCTTTTTTGGAAGGATGTTTACCCATCTTCCCGGAAAAGCATTATGCGTGGACTAATGATAACTCAGTGAGCTAAACACTGTTATGTGATTACCTTATTTTACCATCCATGCATTCATGCACCACCTGTCTTTAGACTGCACATTCCCTCGTACAACTGATAGACAGATTTTATTATCCAATTATGTTCAGTCCCTTATGGGGAGCCTGGGAATCTTAGGTCCGGGACCTCGACTGATGTGTGGGGTCTGTGCTTGTGTACTGTTAACTTCACTTGCATATGAGCTGGCCTGTGCTGGTATTTGTTAGTCCATACTAAGGGCTTCGTTAAGAAAAACAGATATCTAAACTATCTAGATAACATGAATATATGGACATAAATGAATATATATTATGATTACTTTGTGGATGATAAATGATCCTATATGATATATGAGGGTGCTTATATAGTGAGAACTATATGCTTTAACACCTTACTTCTTAAAATGATTATTTGGCTGTACCACAGCAGTGTTGATTGCCATTTCCATCCCCTTCTTCACTCAGTGCTGTATCTTAGTTTTCTTGGTCTGACATAACATATAACAGCACATTCCCATGAGAACAACAACTGTTAGGGTCTGAATTCCGATTAGGATTACACTAAGGGTTTGAAGTATCAGAGGGGTAGCCATGTTAGTCTGGATCTGTAAAAGCAGCAGAGAGTCCTGTGGCACCTTTTAGACTAACAGACGTATTGGAGCATGAGCTTTCATGGGTGAAATGATCCAATACGTCTATTAGTCTATAAGGTGCCACAGGGGATTCTTTGCTACTAAGGGTTTGGACCACTGGATGTAAAGTCATATCCTATAGAATTGCCCACCAGGGTGTTTCCACCTCTCTTTGTACATTTTTTATTTCATTCATTTGCTGCTGGATCAATTGAGTTATTGGTATTAGGGATTCTTTGGTATTAGGGATTTTTGCCACCAAATCATGTATATCCAACTGCAAGTGTTCCACCGGGGGGGAAAGGATCAGTAGGGCAGGGGTCACTCTGTGGTTTGAGCATTGATCCCTTAGACCTAGGGTTGTGAGTTCAATACTTGAGGGGGTGATTTGGGGATTTAGTTGGGGATTGGTCCTGCTTTGAGCAGGGCGTTGGACTAGATGACCTTCTGAGGTCCCTTTTAATTCTAATAATCTATGATTCTAAGTCTTGTAAGCATTCATGTGGGATGATCATTTCAGTAAGAGTACCACCTTTGCTTTTTGGCCAGAAGGCACAGATTCTTGTTTGAATGGTGCTGGTGACAGGCACACAGAACCCAGCATCACTTGTAGGGCAAATGTTGCCAGCTATGGAAAAATTATGATAACCTATGTTACATCATCAGGCAGGCCCTGCTCACAGAAGCAGGCAAGAAGAAGGCTGACGTTGCATATATACACATACCTAAAAGGTACTAAGCACTAGTAAGATAACATGTGCCAGGATGGTACCAGAACATTCCGGTACTAACACATTCCATATAGAACATGCTGACTCATCCTAATGACAGGGTCAAAAGGATAATATGATGGATAAAGTTGTTTTGATTAAACCAACATGTACAAGGTGAGAGGTGGCACCCTAATACGTAGAGGGGTTATACCTCAATACGTCAGAAGTGATGTGTAACTTGTTTGTACCTGTATATAAGAATGCCCCCTAAGGAGTTGTCTTTGTTTGGCCACTGACTGAGCTGGTCCATTGTCAGGGGGTACATATTCTTAGTATATCCTGTAGGGTTTGCAGGAAACTATTACTGTGCTTTGTTTGACAATAAACCTGGCCGGGTGCCTTCATACCTTATCGGAGTCTGTGGTCATTGGGGGTTCTCTCAAGGTCTGCTGTGTCAGCAATCTGCAGAGCTGGGACAGCATACTGAGGGAACACACAGGTGCAGCTGACTGTTATCATCATCGAACAGAGCAGAGCACCACACTGGTGACGGCTGACAACATTGGTTTATGTTTAGGGGCCTCATCTTACTATACTAGGTAAGAGATTGAAGTCCAGGACCTCCATGGTAGCATTCTCTGAAATGCTCCCAGTTCCACACACACGGCCAGTTAGACAGACAAAGCTTTGGGGTCTCAATGCGTGGATGAGACAACGATGTAGGGATTAGGGGTTTAGATTTATTAGGAACTGGGGAAACTTTTGGGAAAGGGGGAGCCTATACAGGAAGGATGGGCTCCACCTAAACCAAAATGGAACCAGATTGCTAGCACTTAAAATTAAAAAGGTCGTAGAGCAGTTTTTAAAATAAGGGCTGGGGGAAAGCTGAGAGGTGAGGAGGAGCACGTGGTTCGGACAGAGGCATCCTTTAGGAGAGGATCTATTAATGGAGTTTCTCAATTTCCTAGTAAGGAGGAGAGGATGGAAGATGATAAAATACAGGTAGGATCTGATGAGAAACATTCAAATAAAAAAAAGTCCCATTTGATTACATCATGCAATGGCAGACAGCTAAAAAGAGACAATTTTTTAAAGTGCTTATATACAAATGCTAGAAGTCTAAATAATAAGATGGGTGAACTAGAGTGCCTCATATTAAATGAGGATATTGATATAATAGGCATCACAGAAACTTGAAGGAATGAGGATAATCAATGGGACACAGTAATACCAGGGTCCAAAATATATCGGAAGGACAGAACAGCTCATGCTGGTCGGGGAGTGGCACTATATGTGAAAGAAAACGTAGAATCAAATGAAGTAAAAAAAAATAAATGAACCGAACTGTACCATAGACTCTCTATGGATAATAATTCTATGCTCTAATAATAAGAATATAGCAGTAGGGATATGTTATTGACCACCTGACCAGGATGATGATAGTGACTGTAAAATGATCAAGGAGATTAGAGAGGCTATTAAAATAAAAAAACTCAATAATAATGGGGGATTTCAGTTATCCCCATATTGACTGAGTACGTCACCTCAGGACAGGATGCAGAAATAAAGTTTCTTGACATCTTAAATGACTGCTTCTTGGAGCAGCTACTCCTGGAACCCACAAGAGGAGAGGCAATTCTTGATTTAGTCCAGAGTGGAGCAAAGGATGTGGTCTAAGAGGTGAATATAGCTGGACCAGTTGGTAATAGTGACCATAATATAATTAAATTTAACATCCCTGTGGTGGGGAAAACACCACAGCAGCCCAACACTGTAGCATTTAATTTCAGAAAGGGAGACTACGCAAAAATGAGGAAGTTAGTTAAACAGAAATGAAAAGGTATAGTGCAAAAAGTGAAATCCCTGCAAGCTTTTTAAAGACACCATAACAGAGGCTCAACTTAAATGTATGCCCCAAATTAAAAAACATAGTAAGAGAACCAAAAAATGCCACTGTGGCTAAACAATAAAGTAAGAGAAACAGTGAGAGGCAAAAAGGCATCCTTTAAAAAGTGGATGTTAAATCTTAGTGAGGAAAATAGAAAGGAGCATAAACTCTGGCAAGTGAAGTGTAAAAATACAATTAGGAAGGCCAAAAAAGAATTTGAAGAACAGCTAGCCAAAGATTCAGAAAGTAATAGCAAAAATTTCTTAAGATACACCAAAAGCAGGAAGTCTGCTAAACAACCAGTGGGTCCACTGGGCGATCGAGATGCTAACGGAGCACTCAAGGATGCTAAGGCCATTGTGGAGAAACTAAATGAATTGTTTGAATCGGTCTTCACGGCTGAGGATGTGAGGGACATTCCCAAATGTGAGCCATTCTTGGTGAATGGTAAATTTCTGTTCTTGGACTCTGTGATCCAAGATCACTGGCAATAAGAGGAATAAAGTTCATTTAGATTATATTATTCAGGTTCCTCCCCATTTCAGCGGCTTCTGGGAAATGTACCATGCCTTTATTAGACTAAGTGACTAAGAATGTACTTTTCTGGGTATTCTGCTCTCCCTCTCTTACATCTAAAACCACCATGTGCTTACTTGTTTGAACAGGAGTATTCCTTGGTCTAAGTTGTAATGCTGGAAATAGATTATTGAAAATATTTTATTTTAAACCCATCCTGTCATAAAACAAGTGTGCTAATTAAGAATATAATAACTGTAAAAGGAACTTTGTTAAATAGCAAAGGCCTCATAATTGGAACTCGGAGGCTGGGGGAATAGTCAATATTTGTCAAATGGAAAAATGACAAGACAAAAGGGTACAGAAATGAATGATACCAGGAGCCAATTTTTAAATGTCAGAGATTCCTTGTTTGGATGCACCTGTGAGACAATAATATATGTAGCAATAAGATTTCTTATCACATGGACTGGGAAATAGAAGAATGGGACCCCAGGAGCAGAGATCTAGTCATCATGGGCATTTATAGTAAAAGTCATGGACAGGTCACAGTTACTAAAAATACCCATAACTAAATCTTAGCCTTACTCATTAGTCACCTGTGGATCCACCAGCGATAACCAGCTATCATTTTATTGGAATCATCCTCGAACTCTGAGGGATCACCAACTGGGGAGATGCAAATATGCATTGTTCCAAGAAGAGACTGTCAAATCAGGCACATCAGATAATAGCTTTTTGTATGTTTTTAGCAGCTGTACATTGTTTGGGTGGATTCATACCTCAGTGGGGATTACAGTGGACAAGAAGCTGGCTATGAATCAACAGTGTGCCCTTTTTGCCAAGAAGACTAAGGCATATTGGGCTGCATTAGTAGGAGCATTGCCAGCGGATTGAGGGAAGTGATTATTCCCCTCTATTCGGCACTAGTGAGGCCACATCTGGAGTATTGCATCCTGTTTTGGGCCCCCCACTACAGAAAGTATGTAGACAAATTGGAGAGAGTCCAGCTGAGGATAACGGAAATGATTAGGGGGCTGGGGCACATGACTTATGAGGAGAGGCTGAGAGAACTGGGCTTATTTAGTCTGCAGAAAAGAACAGTGAGAAAAGAAAAGAAAAAAACGGGGATTTGATAGCAGCCTTCAACTACCTGAAGGGGGGTTTCAAAGAGGATGGAGCTCGGCTGTTCTCAGTGATGGCAGATGACAGAACAAGGAGTAATGGTCTCAAGTTGTGGGTGCGGGGGAGTAGGTTGGATATTAGGAAAAACTATTTAACTAGGAGGGTGGTGAAGCACTGGAATGGGTTACCTACGGAGGTGGTAGAATTCCCATCCTTAGAAGTTTTTAAGGCCTGGCTTGACAAAGCCCTGGCTGGGATGATTTAGTTGGGGTGGGTTCTGCTTTGAGCAGGGGGTTGAACTAGATTACCTCCTGAGGTCTCTTCCAACCCTAATTTTCTATGATTCTAAGTTCTGAAAGGGGAATTTTGTTGTGGATTTTACTGTCATAAAAACTTGTGGTAGACAGCATGGGGTAGTTTATTACAACATGCATATGTCTAATGATGATGGTGGGGGTTTGTTTTGTTTTAATTTTACTTAAAATTAGGATGTAAAAAGTTTAATGTAGGCTGTTCAAAGCTGCTGACAGCAAATGTAAAAAAAATAAAAATAATAAAAATAATAAAAGCCTCTGAGTATGTATAGGATAAAAATATCCTAAGAATCTTTACATTGTAAGAAATCTAATTATGCAAATTCATCAGTGAACATGGCTTTCAACTCATGAGATATATATATAACACTCCCATTCTCTGAGAAACTTTGCATGCATTGCTGTCTCTGTACTCACAAGTATGATGGTTCACAAGTACTTCAGGTTAAGATAAAATCTTCTGAAATGAGATTTACAATATAAAGTTTAGTATCAGAGGGGTAGCCGTGTTAGTCTGAATCTGTAAAAAGCAACAGAGGGTCCTGTGGCACCTTTGAGACTAACAGAAGTACTGGGAGCATAAGCTTTCGTGGGTAAGAACCTCACTTCTTCAGATGCAAG
>NC_048300.1:28820072-28868769 GCF_013100865.1 Trachemys scripta elegans | reverse complement strand
AAAAGCCTCTGAGTATGTATAGGATAAAAATATCCTAAGAATCTTTACATTGTAAGAAATCTAATTATGCAAATTCATCAGTGAACATGGCTTTCAACTCATGAGATATATATATAACACTCCCATTCTCTGAGAAACTTTGCATGCATTGCTGTCTCTGTACTCACAAGTATGATGGTTCACAAGTACTTCAGGGTAAGATAAAATCTTCTGAAATGAGATTTACAATATAAAGTTTAGTATCAGAGGGGTAGCTGTGTTAGTCTGAATCTGTAAAAAGCAACAGAGGGTCCTGTGGCATCTTTGAGACTAACAGTCCTGTTAGTCTCAAAGGTGCCACAGGACCCTCTGTTGCTAATATAAAGTTTTACATTCATGTAAGTTTATTTGCTTGATTTCTAGATCAAAAGGTTTGATTAAGTTTCAGAAAAGCATCCAGAGTTTTGCATTCTTGAGAGGTTTGCCTATTACTATGTTACATGTAACCTCTAACTTTAAGTTCATTGATATCTTGCAGCAATGAAATCATGATTGATTCTGCCAAATTGATAGGTCAAGAACTACACAGACACAAGCCTGCAGGTTATCCTTTAGGCCTAAAAGTTTTTTGCAATAACTTATAGTATCTCAGCCAATAATCAGTTGGAAATTGGTCCTGCTTTGAGCAGGGGGTTGGACTAGATGACCTCCTGAGGTCCCTTCCAACCCTGATATTCTATGATTCTATGAATCAGGCAGTCAGCTAATGTATCTTGAGTATTTCTAAGGTATCACTTTTGTATTTAAACAGCCAAATGTCTCTGTCATTGCCATTTTAAGATCAAACAATGACTTAATAAGTCCAGAAGGTGTGATACAGTGATTTATAATTCAGTCTCCATGGTTAAATTACATAACTGTGGCCCTTTCTCTTTAGGAAGAATCAGTTTTAGCTATCATAGGTTGCATTAAATTTGAATTCAGTCAGAAGACCAAAGTCAAATCTCACAACACATTCTTAAGTGACCTCACTCTCTAACCTCTGCTAGTTTTGGGGATGGAAATGAGGCCAGTTCCAAACTACAAGGTGTTTTGGAACAAAATGTCTGAAGCCAAATTTATTGCTAGTACGAATAAGTGTGATTCCACTAAAGTTAGTGGAGCTGACCACACTTACACTAGGGCTGAATTTGTCGCTTGGACTTCAAACAAAAAATATAACTACTATGGGGGAAGAAAAAATGTATATTAAATGAATATGCTTGTTCCCACCATCTGGCAAATAAAGATGGTGTCTGGGTGTCAATAAGATAGATTGACTGACTGATTCAGTAGCCCACAAGAGAGCATAGAAAAACTCATCCTACCTGACTATTGCTTATCAACAGAGATGAGGAACACAACTAGTAGGGCACTGTGACAGGCTATAAATCCACCAATCACATATGCTGCCCATTGGTCAAATGGGAGACCTAACATCAGATTTAAATCCCAAATTGAACTTGTTGGGCCCCACTAAAGTGTGACTCCCAGGGAACTGGTGATCTGAATTTAATTAATTTTTTTCCTGGTAGAGGTTTTTGGAATAATTTGGGGCAGTGGGCTGTGATTATTGCTTATTTCATACATTTCAGAAAATAGATATGTATTCATAGTGAAGCTAGTGTTGTGAAAATCTCTAGTATAGGACTCTTTATCATGCCTACTGCATCTTAGAAGTTCTATTGAATTGGCATAAGTACAATTTACTTTCCTTACTGTCAGAACTCTGAAGGAACTTCAGTGGGAGTTGGCCTGAGCACATACTGCAGATGTACATGAGATGTACTGTCAGGCAAAATACCCAACCACTGTAGTGCAATATAAAGCCTACGGGGAAAAGCCTATAAAGCCATAGGAAAACTTGTTAACATCAGACATATGTACAGCCTTCCTTCATCCCCAACCCCTGAAGAAAAAACCCTGATATGCAAATTTCATATTGTTATTTTTGCATTAAAGAAATCACTTTCATTATTATTCCAACCTCCATGACCTGACATGTGAGCTTGCACCAATTGAAAGTGACAAGTCCTGCCAGCCCGCCCATGGGAATGTGATAGGAATGTGATAGTGCTATCTCTCAAAAACGAGAACAATAATGCGTGTCACCATTGTTAGGCCTGCTTTTACTCTTTATATCTCTGGTGTGACACACAGTCATAACAGAATTAAATACTATAAATTATGTCAATATCATGTTTCAAGGTCCAGCATAAGCCGGAAACATTCAGAGTTAAGGAATCCAGTTTGCTCTCTTATTCTGCCATCACACTGGAGTAACTCCATAGCTGTCAATAGAGTTACTCTGGATTGCACTGCTGTAACTAGGAGCAGAATTCAGCCCAACATTTCTATTGTTACACACTACAGAGCCAAGGTATTGCAGCAGAATGTGATATACAGCACCAGCTTAACTTTTTTTACCTAAAGTCGCCCTCTTAAGTTAAGATATGTGCAGCACAATGTTCTGTGCAACATCATACACTGTTATGAATCCACTGTAAACCAAGTTTCAAGGCTTAGGAAAGTGAATACTTTGGAAGTAGCAGCTGTCTTCTATAGCAGCTCCATTGCAATGCCATAGTATTTTCCAGAATACACAAAAAGAATAAAGGTAGAACGATGAAAAAAAATGCATTTACTCTGTAGGGGTCAGATTGCAAAATCTGTACTCGTGTTTGGTAGTCAATACTTATTGAAATTAAGTAGTAAACTTCACTTACATTGAATAATAGCTATCACAATCTAGTCCTATATGAAAATGTGTAATGAAAATGAGTTTTTTCTATGTGTATCTGAACAACATGATTGTCTTTATTTTATTTTCATAACCTTATTAACTAGTGACATCTTGGTTTGAATTAATAGGGATACAATTAAATTTAATGGTGAAGCATTTACTATTAATGATCCATCAAACTTGTTTATACCAAAGATGAGTATCTCAGTGATCTTTTTTCAAGTCTTGCACTCTTATTACTTGACTATTTTTTAAAGAAATTGTCCCATTTTCTACTTTTTCCGATTTTTTTCATAATATATTTTTGATTATGCTCTGATCACTGTGTATGTGATTGAAGAGAATGAGAAGAACAGTGTTTTAGTTATAAATGGTTTTTATCTTTCTTTGAAAAGTTAGTCTTGATTGCCAGTCTAAGAAAGGTCAAGGTTATTCAGCTTCCACTTGACCTCCTTCTCTGAACAAGTAATCCACATTTCACACACATTATAAAGTACTGAGCTGATAAGAGGCATTGAAGAGAACAACAAAATTCCAACATATTGCTTTGGCTTGACTGCACAAATTACAGTACAGACACGATGAAAACAGTAATTCTCTTGAGAAGACTACTTATATGAATGTATAATATGACTTCTGCTTTGCTGAGTTTACAGTAGACAGTGATATTTGATCAGGGAAGTATTCTGACTGAATGTTCATGAACAAATTTTGTTTTTCAATTATATCAGCTTATATTGTGAAAATCTGAGTTACAAAGGCTTCACATGACCTGTAGTTCATGAGTGGAATGTGTGCTATGAATGGAAATTATGTATGTCCTTTGAGAATAAAATAGGTACCCATTTAACCCAAATATAGAACTCTACTTTTAGGAAAAAATAGCCCTGTCTACATTTCAAATAAAAGAATGCCTGTTAGGGACTGTGGCTACTACAGCTTAGCTGTTCCTTAACCTGCTTACATACATGGTTGTAACTGGTAGCTAGGTAAACTGGACTGTAGCCATATTTGGTTACCAGGTGGAAACTGAGTGGATTATGAAAGATGGTTAAGATTCAGTCTCTGTTACCAATTGGATGTCTGTAACTAATTGTATGGGGATTACTGAGTTGCAACCAGGTTGCCTAGCTGATGTACCTGTACTGTAGACGGGGCTTTTACTATATAAGGATGAATTTTACAGTTTTCTTAATAATAGGCTTAACGTCTAGCAACGTGAAGTATTCAAGGAACAGTAATACTTGCATAGAATTTCCTTGTACTATGAATTTAACTCAGGTTAACTTACAACAGTTAAATCAATTTGAGTGTATACTGAGGAAAGTAAGCAATGGAGGGTGATGTTAAACTTACCTCTACTTGAACTTTTTGCATCCTTTATTAGATATTAATATTTTTAAGAAGTAGGGTACAGTGCTCGGGTCTCTTAGGGAAGTCATTGAATATTCAACCTTCTACATGATTTAATGTCATTTTAATTAACTAGTGGAACAAGGACACTTTTTACATTAACTGTAAAACTGGATTAGTGGTGATACATTTCAGATAGTTAATTTACTGATCATAATGGGACTTTCCTCTCTTTTAAAATATATTTAGAGTCATTTTTTTAATATTTCAATATATTAAGGTTATTCAAAAACATTCTTGGGTGAAACAAAATAAATTTCTAATAGAATATGCTTAGAGAACATTTTATTTTTTAAATTAAATGAGTTGAAGGTCCTTACAAAAAAGTAAAGTCAAAACTTTGAGGATTGTTTTAGTGGATATTTACTATTTCTAATTTAATATGAATTGACATTTCATGCTTTTTATTAAATATCAGGTGCATGACAGAATAAGAAAAATACATTGCAAGAAAAATTTTCGGTGATTTTGGAATCAAGCATGTTGTCTCTAAATATTCATTGAAGTATAGGTTCAAACTTAGTCTAGGACTATCCATAAAACAGGTATTTTCACCAATCATATAAACAATATAAATAGAGGGACTCTGTGAAGAGAAAATAGTAGGTCTCCTGCTTGGAAGTTGAAGCTATGACTGAGTTAGAAATGGTGTATAGACACATCGGGTGAGATTTTCTGGCTCCACTGAATTCAATGGGAGATTTGCAATTGATTTCAATGGGACTGGGATTTCACCTATAGTTATTTCTTCTTTTGTGAGGCTTGTTCCTCATCAGACCTGTGGTGGAATGATACTGATCAACCCATTATGGTGTATGTTACCCTCTTTTGAAACAAACCTTCTTCCTTTAGTAGATGCAGACGTATTCTATTTAGGTGTGTGTGCATCCAGTATACCAGAGCTGGAGAATTTTGCCTAGCAACATAGGGGCAGTACTGCAGCCTTAGCCCCTCTTTCCCCCGGCCATATAAGGGCAGACTCCCTTAGGTCCTTCTCACAACCTGTCGCAAGAGTCAGTGCTCCTTTTGTACAGTAACTCCCCACTTAACATCCTCTCGCTTAACGTTGTTTCGATGTTGTCCCTGCTCCATTACAGAACATGTTTAAAGGCTGGGGGGAGGAGCAAGGACACAGCGTGCAGCCTCCCCCCTCCCTCCTCAGCTTCCTGAATGCCCCAAACCAGCTGATTACCATGGGCAGGAGGCAGAGAAGGGAGGGGGGAGGCTGCATGCCGCATTCTTGCTCCTCCCCCCAGCCTCCTGAAGGCTGCAAACCAGCTGATTGCGGCGGGCAGGAGGCTAGGGGGAGGAGGAGGAGCAAACATGTGGCATGTGAAGTAAAGGGGGATGAGGTGGAGTGGGGGGAAGAAGAGGCGGGTTAAGGGTGGAGGCTTGGGGGAAAGGGTGGAGGTTAAGTGAGAGCACGTTAAGTGGGGAGTTACTGTATTAAATTGTTTCTTTAAAATTGTTTAAAACTTATACCTGTATTAAATTGCTTGTTTAAAATTGTTTAAAATTGCTTAGAATGTATATAATGCCTTTTGTCTGGCAAAAAAGAATTTCCCTGGAACTTAATTCTTATGGGGAAATTGGATTCGCTTAACATCGTTTCTCTTAAAGTTGCATTTTTCAGGAACATAACTATAATGTTAAGTGAGGAGTTACTGTAGTCTTTGACATACGCTGTTGGATTCAATTTCTGAGAATTTTTTTCATGTGTATAGTAGTTAGTAGTATCTTAGGTTAAGTTTAGTGTTTATTTATTGTTAATTAGAGCAGTTGACTGCCTTATGTGCTGCCCTCACTAGGATTCAAGCATTGTACATTGTTTGCCCATTTCTTGGCTTCAGATGAATTTAACCATTTACCCCCATCAGAGCTGGCTCCTCCGATGTCACCAGAGAACCTCTGGGACTCCTCAAGATCCAGACTGAAGTCATCCTCACCCTCATTATCAGATAAGTTCCAGAGATTGCCATCAGATCACCAATAGTACTAAAAATCGGCATCTGTCCTGCAGTTAGGCCAGAAGCTCTTGGCTCGCTGCCACATGGCCACCCATGTGATATTCGTATGCTTAATAGCATCTTGGGATACTCCTCAGTCCCTGAGGTTCCACTCCTTGACCCACTTCAGAGCAAGATCATTGATCCTGAGGGTGCGTCCAGCTCCCAACCCATCTCATCTGAGAGTGACTGCCAAGCCCATTCCCTCTGGACTTCTAGAATTGTTCTGACTGGATCCTATGGTGCAAGAACAGCACCCATCATTGGAGCAGCAAACTGCCATTCTTCCTTCCATTCTCTCTTGGTGACTCGACCATGCTGGAATCTTCCTCTCCCTCGATGCCTGAGGACTTTAAGGCATTTCAGGACGACCTGACACATATGACCACTATCTTGGGTATCCAGGCAGAAATCCTTCAGGAGGCTATGCATAAGCTGCTGGAAGTTCTCCAGTCATAAGCTCCAGGGCGAGTAACCCACTTGATAAATAATGCTCTTTTGAAACCTGCAGAGGCCCTCTGGAATACTCCATTATCTTCTGCAGCAAAGCATTTGGAGAAGTGGTACTTCATTCCCATGCAGGGTTTTTTGGGCTTTAACTCCCACTTGGCTCCTAACTGTCTGGTGGTAACTGCAGCAAATGACTGGGCATGCCAAGGAAGGTATAAGTCCATCCATAAGGACAAAAAGTCCAAAAAGATGGATTTAAGGGGAGGAACATTTATACCTCCTCTTCTCTGCACATGCACATAGCAAACCAGCAGGCATTGCTCTCTGTGTATGACTGTCAATTGGGCGACCAAGTCTAAGTTTGTGGAGAAGTTGCCAGAACTCTCCAGAGGGGAATTGATAGCATTCATTGTGGAAGGTTATGTGGTAGCCAAGACCTCATTGTAGTAAGTTCTGGACATGGCTGATGCTGCAGCCAGAATTATGGCATTGGCTGTGACCATGAGGCGAACCTAACAGCTACAGAATTTGGGCATTGCACCTGATGGTGCAGCAGACCATTGAGGACTTTACCATTTGATGGTCAGGTTTTGTTTTCAGAAAAAAAAAAAGAATCCTTTAAAAGACTTCCAAGCTACTTTGTGTTCATTGGGAGAATATACTCTGGCCATGAAGAGATGCCATTATAGCGATCAGAAGCAACAGCAGCAGTACTCCTGACATCATTTTTTTTGACATTTTGTAGACGTTTTGTAAGGCAGGAGGACTAAAGATCCCATGGGAGAAAGTCTGATTCTGGGTTTAACCAATTAACTCATCCTCCTTTTCCCTCCCTCCTCTTTCCCCAGCATCCAGCAAGCGCCCATTCTGACTCATGTGTCAGGACACCAATCCAGTGATGACATCTCTTTCTCCAGCCCTTCTTTTTGGGGATAAACTGGTTTGTTTTTCTGGTGTTTGGGACTTGATTATCATGGACAACTGAATCCTAAGCACTGTCAGATCAGGTTATGCCATTCAGTTCCTCTCCATCCTTCCTTCCTACCCCGCCCCTCTTCTGGGACCAACCTCATGAGATACTGCTTCTCAACCGGGTCGAGTCTTTACTGGCTCTGGGGGCTGTAGAGGTGCTCCCGCTGAAGCAATAGGGACAGGGTTTCTACTCCCAATATTTTCTGGTTCCCAAGCCCAAGAGAATGATGAGATCTATCCTTGATCTCTGCAATCTCAACAAATACATGTGATTCCATATGGTCACCCTAGCAGCTATCCTACCCAGTTTGAATCACAATAATTGATTTGTTGCCTGGACCTGCAGGATCCTTATTTTGATGTAGCAATCCTTCTGAGCCACAAGAAGTTCCTCAGGTTTGTCATAGCTGTATAAACCATGCTGTTTTTTGGCCTCTCTTCCACGCCCCAGGTGTTTACCAGATATATGATTCTGATAACAGCATATCTCAAGAAGAGGGGGATTAATATCTTCCCATATCTGGATTATTGCTTGATAAGGAGCAGGTCCATAGAGGAAGGCCTCTGTCATGTTCACTTTACACTACACCTACTTAGGTGTCATCCTAAACAGCAGGAAGTCAACATTGGTTCCAATTTGAAGTGAGTTCGAGAGTGTTTCTGCTGACTGAGCAATTCCAGGCGATTTGCCACCTTATGGAGCTGCAATCTCAAATCCAGCCCGAGTATGTTTGAGATTGCTAGGATGTATGCACACAAGTAGTCCAATATGCCAGGTCGCACCTACATCCTTTTTTGATGTGGCTGAAGTTGGTCTATTGTCTGAATCATCATCCCTTGGACAGACTGGTCTGACTTTCTCCACCAAACCTGGACTCCTTATGGTGGTGGATGGTTCAAGGCAATGTGTGCCAGGGCATTTCCTTTGCTCGGTCCCTACCAACCAGGACTATGGTCACCGATGCCTCCTTAATAGCTTGTGAAGTACATCTAGGGTTGCTGAAAGTTCAAATCCTACGGTTGGAATGTCCTACAGCATGACTGTCTGGCCCTTCAAGATCACATTAGGAACTCGGCGGTGCACATCCTTACCAACAATAGCACTACAATGTGAACAAACAGGTGAATGTTACCAATCCTGGGAACCAGCCCAGGAATAACCACAACAAAGGATGAGCTCGAGCAGCACCGAGGGTTGATTTATTGGCATCCCTTACTTGCTCAATTATACTCACACACAAAACACATTCATGCTGGCAGGCTGCAGGCGCAGATGTTGCTTTCGATTTCACAAGTGGCTGAGGTTGGCCAGGTGACAGCTGCCCAGAGATCGGCTGCAAGGTGACGAAAGTTGCCAAAGTTCCTTTAGATCCATGGGAGGCTCTACTGCTTCCGGTCCAGTCCCGAGTTTAGCGTGCTGTTACATTTCCTTGTTGGTACCCTACCTGGCCACCCATCTCGAAATTTATACCTTCACTATGATAATACCATGGTTCCATAAAAGGCGATATTTGCTTCTTTGTTTTGCCATTGGCTGTCACTCACACTATCTCACTCATTCCTTATATTAATTGATTACATATTCATAAGCATGAATACAATTGATTATACAGAGCAATACAGTTTTAAGCAAGCATCTAACATCATCGGGGAACTTCCGCTGCTTGTGGCTTTGTAACAGCATAACAGGAAACTATGCAGACTGCACTTGAAAGAGCAAATGGGAGTGGGGCTGCGTCCAGCTACAGGGAGCACAGTCCAACATGCTGTGTCAGGAGGTGATCAGGCTCTGGCAGTTTTGTGTCAGGGAAAAAAGTTACATCTGTGGCCGATCACTTACCCGAGATCCAGAATCATCTGGTGGATCCCTTAGCAGAAATTTCTCCTTGAGTCAGGAATAGTACCTGAAGCCCAGAATCATGCAGTCCAGTTTTTTGCAGTTTGTGGAATCTGAACAATCTACCTGTTTGCCATGAGAGACAGCAAGAAATGCTAGCAGTTTTGCTCCCAGAGGAGTCTGTTTGAGCTTCTTTATTGATGCTTTTCACCTGAGTTGGGAATTAGCACTCCTGTGCCAATTCTGATAATCTTAGAGGCCATTCTCATGCTGAAATTGGGCGGTGTCAAGCTCATTCTCATTGCTCCATCATGGCCAAGAAAATATTGGTTCTCCAACCTCCTCACCTTATTGGTTCGGCGTCCCATCTCCCTTCCTCTTCATCTTGATCTCCTGTCTCATCATTAAGGTCAGATTTTGTGTCCAGCTCTCAGTGGTCTTACATCTCACAGCAAGGATGCTGCATGGTTAGATTAGGAGGAGCAACAATGTTCAGAGGCAGTCCAGTAAGTCCTACTCAGTAGTAGGAAGTCCTCCACCAGAGTGACCTATTCAGCCAAGTGGAAGTGGTTCTTGGTATGGTCATTATCCTGGAGAGTTCATTTGAAGCTTCCTTGTATCCAGTATATCTTGGAGTACCTGTTACACTTTCAGCCTTCTCATCTTGCTCTTAGTTTACTGAGAATCCACCTGGCAGTGATTTCAGCATTTCATCCACTCATCCTTGGGAAATCTTTTCAAACCCCATGGCAGTGAGGTTCTTGGAATTAGTCACTTGTCTCCACCCACCAGTTAAAGAGCTGATTCCTTTGTGAGCCTTAATACTGTCTTAGCACCTCCGTTCGAGCCCCTGGTAACTTTTTCTTTCTCACTTCTGTGTCAGAAAACTGCCTTTCTTGTAATGATAACATCCACAAGGAGGGTGGGTGAGTTGCAGGTTTGATGGCAGAACCCCCTTACACACAATTTTCTAAAGATAAGTAACCATGTGGCTGCACCCTAAGTCTTTATCCAAAGTGGTTTCCCAGTTACACTTGAACAGAGCTATATGTTTATCAGTGTATTCCTTAAGCCTTATTCAACTCCAGAAGAATATCATCTTCACAGACTAGATGTCAGGCAATGCTTAGCTTTTTATCTAGATGGGACCAAACCTTCCTGCTCCTCATCTCGTGTGTTAGTTTCATCTGCAGACTGAGTGGAGGGTCAAGCGATTTCTTCATAGATGATCTCCAGGTTGATAACTTCCTGTATCATGAGAGCATACAAAGTAGCACAAAATGTGCAAGTTCATTCCATGAGAGCCCAGGAATGTCAAGAGTATTTCTAAATGATTGATGTTCCTATATCAGTCACTTGCCGGGCTGCCTCTTGGTCCTCTGTGCATACTTTTACAAACCACTATGCTATTACTGCTGCATCCAGATCAGATGCAAACTGTGGGAAGGGAACCCCGAATTCCTTGTTTAAATAGACTCCCAACTCCACCTCCTACAAGTACTGCTAGTGAATCATCTATGCTGTGTAAAATGGTGCCCCATTCTACGTCACCAGTTGCAAATTTTAAAATTTGACAGACAAAAATCAGTGGAGTGGAAGTTTTACTTGTGTGTAACTGTTTGTTTTATATAAAATGCCTATTTGCATATATATACACACTGTCCAACAGTGTTCTATAAGGTTGTAATTTGTGTGTTTCTAGTCGCAACACAAACCAGAAGACAAACTTCAGTGATTTGCTGTATTTTAATAGAGCAACAAGCTAAATATATACAGCAGTATACAACAATTCACTGCAGTTTAGTACTACTCTTCTGTTGATACACACGAGACTAAATTTGATGTTTTTATTCTGTAGTCAACATTTTAATTTAAATTCTAGTTCTTCAGATAAAAAAGGCAAATCTGTGCCATTGAAGCCTTTTTTAAAAAAAAAATTGAGTCGCAATTGAAACTTGTATTAAAATATCTGAACCTAAGCTTAGATTGTAGAAGTCAGAGATGGAAATATATCTATTATATAGATCATCCTGTCAATCACTCTGTCAGTGTAAGATTGTTGTCCACATTATTTTTGTATACTGTAATGATAGAAATATTGTATTATTACAGAACATGACATTACACTGTTGAACAAAAGTCTGTAAGACAGTAATTTATAAAATTGTGTGAATTTCCCATAGATTATAGGCCAGATCCTTAATTTGTGTATGCCAGCATAGCTTCACTGACCTTGGTGGAGTTACACCAGTTTACCTCAGCTGAGAATCTGGCCCAATATAGCTATACAGTAGTATGCAATAAGATATGTAATAATATCAATTATTTTTAAATTGAACTCTCTAGTTCTCATAGACTCATAGACTTTAAGGTCAGAAGGGACCAGTATGATCATCTAGTCTGACCTCTCGCATGATGCAGGCCACAAATGCTGACCGACCCCCTTTCCCTTGACTCAGCTGTTGAAGTCCCCAAATCCTGTGATTTAAAGACTTCAAGTCGCAGAGAATCCTCCAGCTAGCGACCCCAGCCCATGCTGCGGAGGAAGGCGAAAAACCTCCAGGGCCTCTGCCAATCTACCCTGGAGGAAAATTCCTTCCCGACCCCAAATATGGCGATCAGTAGAACCCCGAGCATGCAGGCAAGATTCTCCAGCCAGACCCTCATTGACCATTGATACTATTTACCAGCGATGGCACGCTGTTGATTAATTGACTAAAATCACGTTATCCCATCAAACCATTCCGTCCATAAACTTATCAAGCTTAATCTTAAAGCCAGAGAGGTCTTTTGCCCCCACTGTTTCCCTCGGAAGGCTGTTCCAAAATTTCACCCCTCTGATGGTTAGAAACCTTCGTCTAATTTCAAGCCTAAACTTCCCCATGGCCAGTTTATATCCATTCGTTCTCGTGTCCACATTAGTACTGAGCTGAAATAATTCCTCTCCCTCCCTGGTATTTATCCCTCTGATATATTTAAAGAGAGCAATCATATCCCCCCTCAGCCTTCTTTTGGTTAAGGTAAACAAACCGAGCTCCTCGAGTCTCCTTTCATACGACAGGTTTTCCATTCCTCTGATCATCCTAGTGGCCCTTCTCTGTACCTGTTCCAGTTTGAGTTCATCCCTTTTAAACATGGGAGACCAGAACTGCACACAGTACTCCAAATGAGGTCTCACCAGTGCCTTGTATAACGGAAGCAGCACCTCCTTATCCCTACTAGATATACCTCGCCTAATGCATCCCAAGACCGCATTGGCTTTTTTCACGGCCACGTCACATTGCCGACTCATAGTCATCCTGCGGTCAACCAGGACTCCGAGGTCTTTCTCCTCCTCCGTTACTTCCAACCGATGCGTCCCCAGCTTATAACTAAAATTCTTGTTAGTCATCCCTAAACGCATCACCTTACACTTTTCACTATTGAATTTCATCCTATTTCTATTACTCCAATTTACAAGGTCATCCAAGTCTCCCTGCAGAATATCCTGATCCTTCTCCAAATTGGCTATACCTCCCAACTTTGTGTCATCCTCAAACTTTATCAGCCCACTCCTACATTTGGTTCCGAGGTCAGTAATAAATAGATTAAATAAAATGGGACCCAAAACCGAACCTTGAGGAACTCCACTGGTGACCTCCCTCCAAACTGACAGTTCACCTTTCAGTATGACCCGCTGCAGACTCCCCTTTAACTCATATGTTAGAACTGGGTAGCACTAAGTGGAGGTAGGTATTGTGTCAGCAAGCACTGTGCAATCTTTTTGCACACAGAGGGACTATTTCATCTTCTACTTGATGTATAATACCTCTGGCATCCAAGTGACAGGTGACCAGTAAACTGAGATTGCCACTTGTAGCATGTTTTTGTGATGTAGGCAAAGTATCAAACTCCAGTGTTTTCTGATGGTTTAATAGAGATTCACTCACTGCAGAAATCTCAGACAAGCCTTGCATTTATTCCACTCCGGTCCTTAATGATGGGCTTATGTCAGGGTTAAGTGGTGTGCAGGATACAGAAATGTCATCCATTGTTGTGTGTAGTACATTTACCCCACTGTGCCCAGACCACATAGGATATGAGTCTGTAACAGCTTCCAGCTGTGGGAATTATTCCTGTAGCTAGAGGTATTGAGGCTTATGCTTTGAGCTGTGGATGTCCCAATTCAATGCCTGGTCATTATAAAAGCCCTTTGTACATGTGGTGAATTTCATCCTTGGTGCCTAAAGGCTCTGTTCTGAAAATTGACATTTTACTATCCATGACACGAAGCTTACAATATTTTCATGTTTTTATATAAAGTCAGATAGGACTAGTTCACCCACTCCCGTAGGAGAAGCTGGGGGAAGGGAAACTTTGTAAAGTTACTCTTGCATGATTTCTACTACTGTTCTCTCAGGTGGTGGGGTTTGCCTAGGCATCAAATAGGCAGGGAGTTTGTCCCCCATAAGGCCTCCAGTATCACGGCTTCACTGCCTGATATCCCACTTCTACAAGGACATTTCTGTTGCAAAGAGGGGTTTTGCACAAAAAAGTAGGGCCTGAAGCTGGATTATGTCTTTAACAGACTGGTTAGTGTCCGGAGAGAGGACAGTGTGCATAACAGCCATTCCACCCAAGGATCCCCTACCTCATGGCATCTAGAAATGGAGCATAGTGCTACAGAGCAGGCTGAACTTCCCCCTAATCCCCAAAGGTTGTGGGAGATCTACTTGCACACTGGCTTCTTTCCATGCATAGATTCATGTGAGACAACCTAGCTTACAGAAACTGTTCTGCAAAAGTTACCAGTTGCATAATCCTTGTAATAATTAAAATACCTTCTCAGTGTTGTCTTCAGGATGTAAGAGGTTGTTTGTATTTGAGCAGTCATGATGTAGAACAAAATGAACCCACTCTGTTAGGAAGCAGCTGGAAAGAAAGTGTTAAGTCAATATGCTAGATATATTTTAAAATACAATCCAAAAATAATCTATACAAACTGATAGGGAATGAAGGGGAAAGCAGAACTACAGGGATAAGCCAATATAGGAAGTGGTTGATCATGAGATAGAGATATTGTTGTGGTTGTCTTTTTGTCCAGGGTAACCAATTTCGAAGAATTGGGATTTTGTGAGGTAAGACTATTAATTATTTGTGTGTATTTGAACTTCCTGGGTCTATTTTCTAGGCTCATATGGCCTTGTTATATGCCACCAAAGTACTGTTAGAAAGGCATGGCCTTCTGAAATGGAAGATTGGTTAGGAATATTCCTTCTCTATCTCTTAATGTTATAAATAAAAATGTCTAAATAAAATGAGAGGTGACTGACAAAGTTCCTATCTGTTCCACTTTCTGCAAACCTAGAATTGGACTGGTCTATGCTATAGCTTAAGTCGATGTAACTTATGTTGTTCAGGGGTGTGAAAAAGACACCCCCTCGAGCAACGCAAGTTACATCGACTTAAATGCTGTTGATGCTGACGCCATGTCAGCGGGAGATGCTTTCCCATAGATATAGCTTCCACCTCTTGCTGTCCTGTTGGCATTGGTGCAGCTGTGCTGATGTAGCACTGTAATGTAGACTTGCCCTTTAATTGAGGGTAGGCAAAAAATAGCATCACCTACCCACTAGTAAGTATGCCCAAGAGCCTGGTCCATTAAAGCATGAATCTACCCATTAAAGTGTGGATGTCAGAGCTGTACGCACCACTTCCGGGTATCAAGGCTGGAATGGGCCAAAGCCTAGTCTCACTGAAATCCGTAGAAATTTTGCAGCTTACTTCAATGGGACCAGAATTTGGCTCTAAATTAAAAAGACCAGGACGCAAGTAGGTGCATGTAACATTATCCAGTGAAAATTAAAGGCCCATGTTTCAAGTTGGAATGTGTATAGTAAAAAAAACAAATACAATCCAGTGTGAGAATAACAAGCTCTCCCTACCATTACGTGCTTGAATTTAAAATATATATTTATATACCTTAAAAGATACTTTACATAGGAAAAAGTGAACTATTGATGTTTTCATTGAACATATGATGCAGAGTCCATAATATATTGAATTTTGCTGGGACAATTCTACAGTTATTCTGTGAATAAGAACATTTTCACGAAGGAAAGTTTATTGTGCATAGCTTTTTCTGCTGCAATCATCTTAGTTGTTAGTAGCTGAAATTACTCTGAAACTTGAAATTGGAAAATTGATTTGAGCATAATTGTCCATTTAAAACTAGACTTTCAAATTTCTTGAAAGTCTAGATACTGTCAGGCATATCCTGGTGTGAATATCTTATGGTAGTTAATTGTCAGGGTAATGCCTTATATATAGTTCCTGATGACTACATTTTGTATTTGTTGCAATATTTCAAACCATCTCAGCACTGCAAACGTTTTGTCCCCAACTTATTTATTGCTTCTTCAGTAAATACTAATAGAATGATTCCTTTATTTTGTTTCCATTATAAATATAAAGATTAGTATGTGATCATTATGAATTTCTTTGTGCTGAATATCAAACCAGCCTCACTGTAAGCAATTAAACACATCATTAAAGAATGTGTGCAAGATAAAAGCACTAGTTTACTTGACTGGATGAATCCGAAACTGTCATTAATTTCTGCTAGTTTTACTATATTAGACATTTGTGCTTTTTTCCTCTTCATGAAAGTATAGTTGGTCAAATCACATCAAAAGTGCTTTTGTAATATTTTAATAGAAAACAGTATGGAATAAAATCTCATTTAAAAACAAACGGATTTAGTTTCAGCTCCTGAGCTGCTGTAAACTAACCCCAGATTCAGTGTTTTAAAAAAGATTGAGACATTTGCTTGGCTGGAGTGAAGCAGCTTTATGGAACATGGCTGATTTACACCAGTTGAATACCTGGCTCTAGAACTCTCATAAACATATTTCTTGTGATACTGGAAAGTTTTAGGATGTGATTTTGATTGTTAACCACCTCATTAAACTTCATGGGCTTAATCCTGTTGCTTTGATTTGTTCTGGATATAAAGTCCCCATTCATTTTTAATGAGCATTTTGTCCAGGTCAGGGTTGCAGAATTGGGCCCAACACATGGACTTGCAAATTTTCAATAGTTGAAAATAGGTTTCTTTCTACATTAACTCTTAAGATGGGTAGACCACTCATATCCATAACAGTACCGGTTCTTATGAACATCATGACTGGTATTGGTATCTCTTTAATGATGAGTTGTGTTCAGCCATTCAGCCCGGTTTCACCATTGCTAATGTACTCCCAATCAGATATGCTCATTCTCTTCTGTAATTAAGGGTGGGCTGGAAGGAGCTGCATTTGAGAGACTGCTAAAATTGTAGACATTTCTAAATGTGTGCATCTTAATAAGGTGATGAGCACTGGCTGGCCCAGCAGAGATCTTAGTTTGGTAACTAGCATTCTTGTTTCAAAAGGCTGGGATTTTGGTGGTAACATGGGCCACATTGGGAAGCTCTTACACTTATAGGTGAATAGTTACTCACATGAGTAGTTCCATTGACTCTAATGAAACTATTTCTACAACGAACTGCTTGTCCATATGGGACCCCAAAATTGGCCTGATGAGGTTAGGGTATGGTTCCCTGTTTATTGTGCCTGAATATTTTTTTGCAGATGAAAATGTATAGATGCAGCAGGTAAGTGGCTAGTGCCCAGATCTCATGTCAAGGTAGATTTTATTAGTTTCTAGTTTATAATACATCCATTGGCTTCACGGTTTGAATTTACATAATAATGAAAGTTTCAGCATATTGTTATAGGTCAAATAAAGAAAACATTTAATCTTCCTGCATTCATCTCTGCATTTTCAAAGCATGTGATGGTCTGCAGAGACTGAAGAAGATTTAAGGCTATCAAAAATGAGCAAAGTATTTTAAGAGAGATTTTAATTCTACCAGTGGTTGCTAATAATTTTTGTTCCTTCTGTAAAGGTTAGAGCAGAATTGGGTCACTGTACATAACACAATTTAACTAAAGAAGAGATGTGTACATGGGATCCAAAACATAGGATTACCCCATATGTGACAACTATGTTATATTTTGAAACTTTCTCTGTGGTATTGGATGCTGGCCACTGTGAGAGCATCATATTGGATTAGAAGGCCCATGGGTCTAATCCAGTATGGCAGTTCCTATGCTCCCAACAGGTGCATGAAAATGGATAGAGCTACAAGATTATTACGTATCTCCTTTAAATATAGAAGTGCTGGGCTGCACAGCATGTGACTTACTACTGTAGTGCAATGAAGTTACTGGGAATCTTTCCATTTACCTTCTGTGGGCTTTGGATCAGCCCCATGATGCCACCGTGGAAACCAGGAGTAAATTTCTTAAATGCGGTAGGGTCTATATCGGAATTGAAATCAAAGCATCCCCATAACATCAAAAACAATCCCCTTTTGGTCCCCTTGGAATAAAAAACAGTGGTTATCAGGGAGGATAGTTTGTATTATAGCAACTCCCTGTTATTTATATTACAGTAGTACCTGAGCACAAGCTGCACCAACACATAAACCCACAGAGTTCACAATACAAATATACAAGACAGAGAAAGAGGGAAAGATGAGACAACAGTGAAGTGACTTGGTCAAGGTGTCACAAACTAGTGGTAGAGCTGAGAATAGAAATCACTTATCCAAACCCCCTAGTCTAGCATGTTGCTGCCTTGTGGGGCAGCCTGCAAAAGTTGCTAAGTAACTCATATTTCATGCTCTTTTTATAGATGGAGACACTAAAGCACAGACGAATTAAGTGATCTACTCTTGGTCTTGCACCAAGCTGGTAATTGGAATTCCATAGGCCATAGAAAGTTTTTCACTTGGTGAATGTTGTCTTCGCCCATCTGTGAAGTTGAAATAGTGTTCCAAACTTTCATTCCATAGCCATGTTAAAAAAAAAACCACACACACAACAAAGAAAAGAAAATCAAGATTGTTTGATTTGAAACAGACTTACACAGAAAGAGATAGGTATGTGGTGCATTTTTTACTTCAGTTGAAATTTAGTTTAATTTGGAACAAGTAGGAGAAAGAGAAACGCTATAATGGTGTGGTAATAATACACAAATGGATAGATAAGAAAGCCACTTTAGGCAGCTTGGTTGGTCAAAAACATTAACTAAAAGATTCTGCTATTAAAATTCTATGTATATAATTGTAGTATTGAAATTCTGTTTTAATTTGAACATTAGTACCAAAACTGAATACAATGAGGATTGCAATCAAAACTCTGTTACAGAATCTGTAGGGAGTTGGAGCCTTGAGGTACAAGGCAGATAACAATTAGAGGAAGCCTCATTGATTGACAGCCACAATAATTTCTTGTTTCTCTGGAAGTTGAAAAAGGTTTAAATAACTTTATGAATTTAATAACTGGCCTGACGTTTCAGTAATGACTGCTAGTATTTTGTGTGAAGAACACTTCAATTTTAATTAATATTAAGGTTTCCAGAGTAGTCATCAAAAGGATTTAATAAGTCTAATGAAGAATGCTCAGTAAAATCAAATAGTGTGTACTGTACATAAATGGCTTTTACACATTTCCTTATGGTGTTATAAAATGGTAAGAGCTTTTAAGAAAGTAAAAATATTACAGCAAGCCAAATAAAACACCAGCTTGTAGAATGATATTGAATTACTAGCTTATACCTTTTCAAAATACCAACATTTTGTGAATACACACTGGTTCTGTCACTCTGGTTATTGCACCATAGAATTTTCTTAATGTAGCAAGTCTAAGACCAAACTGGCCTCTGGGGCTATGTGTCTAAACAGCTGATGAGTAATTACTGGGAACCTTTGAGGCATAGGCAAAGAAAGGAGTAGGCTATTAGGAGCACTTGTATTTGAGTTATGAGGTAAAGCAGATTGTTAGTTATTTTTGCTGTAGGGAAGAACTAAAGTACATCTTATTTCATTTAAAGGATAAAAGAAAATGAAGCTCTTGTACTTTCAGTTTTCTTTGCATTTTTGCCACGTCTATAGCATTTTCAAGTTCTTGTGCCTCAAAGAGCTAACACTGTTTTACACAAAATCATAACCTTGTGCAGAACAGCCATTTGTATCCACACCCTTGTTGTAAGGCACCAGGAGTGGCATACAAGAGAGTAGTGTACAGTTAATGGGGTTGTCCCATCTGGGGTTCTCTCTGCTATAGGCACTCTCCCCTCACTTGTGTCAGGCTAGCATCTTTTAGACCACCACCACCGATGGCTACATTGAGCGTAGAGGTAGATTCTCAATTCCACAGCAGCTGGAAGATGGGGGTCATATCTATCCTGGAGAATGGAAAACAGCTTAAATATCAGCTGCTACTGAAGGGAGTTGGTCTGCAGCGGCAACCCCATATTTTCAAACAAGAATGAATAATTGCATGGTGCTTCAGCCAGCAACTGTATTTGAGGCCCTGGCTATGACCTTGATAGTCTACAGTCTTTGGACCACGCATGGAAACCAGATGTAGCAGTATCCAAAAATGAAAACTGATCATTTGTTTTTAGGTTTCCTCCCCTAGGGGTTACGTAATCTTTGTTGTAAAGTTATGGCCTTGCCAGCCACTTTAAATGGATGTATTTTCTTTGTTTATGTGCTTTATATTAATGTTCTTGTTGCAGTTACTTTATTCCTATTTTTCTCTATTTTTCTAGAGTACAAAGCTATGACTCAATTTTATTCAGAAAGATGTTAAGAAAAAGCGTCAAAAGGTTGTATTGGTATTGTTATTTAGGTAATTGAAGGTTGCACCTGACAAATGAAATAAATTAATCAATCCTCCAAATGCATCTTCAGGGCCTTCTGACATATTAAAATATTTTCTTGAACAAATGAGAGGGATGTAAGTAGATATGATTTAAATATGACTGACAGGCATTGTAGAGAAATGAACTAATTCACAACACTATTTTTTAAAAATCTCTAAAAAGTGTCATGTGCTTATTTATCCAGCACTGTCCATCCCTATCCCATGCCCTCTTCTTTACCCTCATTTGTTATGTCATGCCTAAAGTCTATATTGTAACCTCCTAAGGACAGGAGCCTGTCAAATTATCTATCACATAAAATACTGAACACCTTTTAAGGTGCAGCACAAATAATGATACAAATTCTCTGCTGCTGTAATGCTATTGGCTTCAGTGGAATTACATCATCAGAGGATTTGATCCTCGAATGGATTGGCTCTGAAATGTCAATGCTGCACCACAACTCAATTATTTTACACATTATTAATCCTCTTGCATTTTAACAGAATAACTACAGGCTTCTATAAAAAGGGCTATTGGTGACATCTCAGTATGGAAATGTCCTTATTAAGCATTCTTAAAAATATATTTACTTCTGAGGAAACAGGTCAGTAGGTAATACTGAATTTATGAAAAACAGCTAGTTAGTCTTCAAAAAAGCCCAAAGTGCAGAACGTATGTAATCCTGATTACTTTGCCATGTTACAGAGGTTTTCTTAGATTTGATGATGACATCTTTGATTGGAAAAACTATTTAAAATTCATGTATTAACAGATAATTTTTAATATTCTAGATATTTACCTTGTTTTTCATATCCATTGCCTGAAAGTCTGCATTGAAAGAAGGAATGTTCTCCTGCTTCAGGATGCAAACTCAATACAAATACATGTTAATATAAATATCTGGTATTTTCTCATAGTGAATTATCAGTTTGATTCTTCTTAAATATGTATGACTGTGACCATTGATCCATCAGCTTTCTCTACATTTTTTCACCTTTGTTACTCTAGTAATGGTACAGTTCTACGGCCAAGGGTATCACAAATGGATGCCTAAAACTAGGGCACCAATCCTGCAATGAGTTCGCTCCCAATGGATCTGTGCATCCATGTGGAGCCCTACTTGCATTGTGGAATCAAGATCTAAGCAAGTGGCTTGACTTTTCCAAAGTGCTGAGCCACCCAAAAGGGAGCTGCTGGGTATTGCACACTTTTGAAACACTTATTTATGTAACTAAATATTAATTTTGAAGCATACATTTAGGCATCCTTATTTTTAATCTTGGCCTAAATCTCATTGACAGCCTCCTGAAATAATTCCTGCAGAATTTGGAAATTATTCAGAGCACAATATTTTTATGTTCAAAATACAGGTAAACCTGGACTTTCAAAGCCCCAAATCTGAAATTCCTATCTAAATTCACATTTTTGCCTAAGATCCAATTTCACAATGTTACATATGTCACTAAAACCTTCATAAAATCAGGCTTTACTTGTATACATTATAGGACCAACTATCAGATGTTGTGAACATTTGTAAATATTGATGTTAATATTACTGCAGTGCAATAACACAATTAGAATGTATTTCACAACTTATTATCATATACTTATATTCGTTACCATGGCCCTTTTGTGGTTAAGTATCACATTTGTTATTTCTGTTCTAAATGGTTATTTCACTTCTTTCTGAGTTCCAAGTTGTGGTGTACCTGTTAAGTTTAAAAGGTATGAACTTAGGAAAGCCCCTATGCCAACCTGCTTTAATGCATTCCCAGTGTTAAAGGTCACAGCCATATATCAATCTTATGCTTTAGCTCATCACCATCTATCTAGGTGAAAAGTCCCAAACATATGTATGCTAACCTTGCCTAAGCTCAACATAGAGGATGCAGGTCCCTTGTGTTACAGCCAAAATATACTCTAATATAAACCTATTATAATAAAACAAATAATCAAACCCATAAGAAAATAAGAAACTTATAAGAAAAGATATATAGACAAGCAAGCAGGCTATTCTTAGATGTATCTCATGTACCTGTTATGGACATCAGTTCATTGCCAGGACACTTCTTTGGTTGACTAATGTACCTGTGGTCAGAACTTCCCCTTAAACTCTCTTTTCAGCTCCACAAATACTTGGGGTTTTCTGTTTGGCCATTTATCTGTGCAAAGTTTATCTGTTCAAAGTTCATAGGCCTCAAGCCTTATGCTAATTTCCTGAAGCTAATGGACACAGGCCTGTAGGTTTCTTGCATTACTGCTGATATAATGTCAAGAAGTAAATATAATAAAGGCAAAGTAGCCCACTGGGCTACAGGCCTCTAGCCACTACCCTCATAAAAATAATTCATAATAATACTATAGTGACCCTCCATACTCAAATATACGCTTTCTGCAACCTCATGATCATGTTTATTTGTGGTATATTCCATTTTTAACCTAGACACGCAGTAGATAATTCTGTTTTTCCTGGAGAAAGAGGGAAAAACCACATTTTTTTTTGAGGGGGAGAAAAAATGAACAGCCCACTCCCAAACATTCAGAAACCGTATCTTGTTATGTATAAGAATACTCCTTATTTTCTGTTATCCTGTTAAATACATTACGCTTAAAATTTCTTATTTTCACTGTGTAAATTGTGGCAATTACACGTACAATGTGTACAAAGGTAACATAAATAATTTTACAGGTTGATTCAATGCCAGTAAAAGTCTCCAGTATTGCTTCTCCTTAAAGGACAGCAAATGGAGTTCTCCCCTATCACCATCTCCCTACAGGCAAAAGCTTGTGTAGTGTAATATTTCCAAAAATCCAATCAATGAATCATGCCTTTTACCTTAGCCACACTGACTTTAATTGGATCACAACAAGAAAATAAAAGTACAAAATTATTACATTAGTGTTGTGAAATGTCCTTGTAGACAAGCTATAACTTCACTCTTTAAGTTCAGTTTCTGTTCCAACTCCAGCTGCAGTTGCTTCTAACTGATAAGCCTTTTGAATTGTGCTGCACAATTTCCAGATCTGAAAGGTACAGTATATTGCCCACAGTTGTTAAAGTTCCATACACCATACTGTAAATAGAAAACTTGTTCTTGCTGCCTGGGCTGAAAATCGAAGAAGAATAGATTGCTATTCAGAGGTATTTTCAGGGTCCATTTTTGGGTAGTTGGTTGGGTACACAAAAATGTCATCTGGAATTTACATATGATTGTCACCTGTACAATAGTGTAGCTAATGAAGTCTGTGCAAGCGTCAACGCAGATAAAGCACTTCCTGAGTCTGCAGCTCATTGGAAATACTTTATCATATAACTCTCTCTACCTGTGACAAATGAAGTCAAATCCCAGACTGAATTTGTGCCTTCCAGAAAATAGACAATGTTACTGCTGCCTATTGTGCTAGGCTCTACTCAAAGGTGCATGTCATATCATTTGAACTGTTAGCCACATGAGACTAAGCCAATATCACAATATGTATTCCATATAATGTCACAGGTTAATGCTTTTTCTACTTTGAGAAGCTTGGGGACTCTATAAAGGCCCTTTACAATTTATTTTCCCAAAATAGTTCCTTTAATATTTTATTCTACAAAATGATTTACAAAGAGAAGACAGTGTTGCAATGGAAAACAGGAGTTGGTGGTTTTGTTTTCACAAAGTCCTTTGTTTTAGCCATTCTCCTTATTTATCTCCATAAAAGCTAGTAATGGGAAAGACCTGTTAGGTCATTCTGCCTAGTACTGAACACCTCCAGCAAAGTCCTTGAATACTTTAAATTCCCATTGAAATTTGTGCTTTCTGGAGCTGCTCTGGCAGATTGAGAACTTTAATCCATCCCCAAGAAGGTATGGGATTCTTTCCTGCATATATTCCTGTAGTACTTCCATATTAAAGCATCTCTGTGGATTTTCCAGTGGCATGTTGCAGTCAGTATGTGCTTAATCAGAGAGGAAGTGAGCGGGAAGGAATACCGTAAGACAGTCTCCCTTTTTTATCTTTGGAATGTAGTTAAGGAACTGTATGCTTTGTTTCCTATGTGGACAGGGCCAAACTGTGTTAAGACCATGTTTGTAACTCATGTTTGAAGCCCAGCACGGATAGAGTCTTGGAGTCTTCCCAGCTTCAGATGGTCAAATCCACAGTGTGAATTCACATGTAGGCATTCATTTCAAGGCCTTGTAACAAACTTTAACTTCTCTTTGAAAGAAAGGCATTTGTGGAAGATACAAAATGAATCCTTTTAGATGGTGTCTGTTTACTCACACAAGCCGCTCCATCCTGGTGGGTCTGATTACAAAGAAAGATGCTGCCTCTTCTGTACTATCTCACCTTCTAAAATCAACTTATTATGCACAAAACAGTATTGTATGGGCGATTGTTGGAAGATTTATTGTTATGCAGTGCTTATTTGAACAGTAGTTAACTAGGACCGGAAAATTGCTTGTTTTTTATTATTGCATCCAAACCCCGGGATATGTTTTACTAATTCCATAGTGATGTATAGTACCGAGAGAGAGAGAGAGAGAGAGATTCAGTTATAGTATAACAGGAACTTAAGCTTTTAGTGTTGGAAATAATGTTCTTTATCAGATAAATGAACTATTTAACTATATTTTTTCATATCAACTAATATAATACATTAGTTTTTAACGATAGTCATATCCCTTTGTTCTCTCAATTACATCTGTTTGCTAGTAATAGCATGTGACTCAAGAAGCAGTTTGAAATAACTTTTATGCTTCCCTGATGATTTATGTTCTATCTTTTTCCCCAATGCTAAAATGAGGAAGAGATTAAGTTTGAAAACAGTATTCTAATTTTGAAAATAATAAAGTCAGATTTTCTTTCAAACACTTTGGGATCTGTATAAAATAAAGCATGGGGGGATGTTTTTGGATTGTTTGGTTATTTTGTATCAGCAATAAACTTGCTCACATGGAGTATCATGTGTAGTGTGATTGAGGTCCATGGGACTACCTGTGGAATGAGGGCATTAGTAAATGTGAATAAAGGTATCACAATCACACCCTTAACTTGGGTTTAATTGTGGCTTTGCCACAAGCCCTGAGCCAGGAACCCCACATTGTTGCTCAATCGCTGGAACATACCAGGAAGCACCTCATAAGATGGAACATGATTTGGTCCATAGCTTGTGTTAGTCAGACACTTGTCATATAAATTACAGAAGGAACAAGGAAACACCCTTAGTTTTATTGTCATAGTACCTGGAAAAGTGATTGTAACCTCAGAATTGTGCATACTCAAATAGGCAGGAAAACAGTGTGTTCATTTTCTTGGAGTAGTGCTTTGATTTATGGAAAACTATTCTGTTTCTTGGGGGGACAATTAATACCAGTAGTTTGTTAACTGTTTGTTTGCCTGGCATTTTCAGAAGAATACTGTGACAAAGTTCCTCCTCTATCTTGCTGGGTCCTGCACTTATTGGTAGATTTTCTTGCCTCAGAGATTCACCATGTGGGTTGTGGAACAGCCCAGAGACCTTCCCCTCTGGAAGAACCCACAGTCCAGGTCAATTGGGAGGTTTGGGGGGAACCCAGGCCCGCCCTCTACTCTGGGTTCCAGCCCAGGGCCCTGTGGACTGCAGCTGTCTATAGTGCCTCCTGTAACAGCTGCATGACAGCTACAACTCCCTGGGCTACTTCCCCATGGCCTCCTCCAAACACCTTCCTTATTCTCACCACAGGACCTTCCTCCTGGTGTCTGATAACACTTGTGCTCCTCAGTGCTCCAGCAGCACACCCTCTCACTCTCCACTCCTTCTTGCTCCCAGCTCCTCACACTCGCACCACAAACTGAAGTGAGCTCCTTTTAAAACCCAGGTGCCCTGATTAGCCTGCCATAATTGATTCTAGCAGCTTCTTCTTAATTGGCTCCAGGTGTCCTAATTAGCCTGCCTATCTTAACTGGTTCTAGCAGGTTCCTGATTACTCTAGTGCAGTCCCTGCTCTGGTAACTCAGGGAACAGAAAACTACTCATCCAGTGACCAGTATATTTGCCCTCTACCAGACTCCTGTACCCCACTGGCCTGGGTCTATCAGAGTACATGGAGTCTGTGTGCAGCTTTCCAGTTATAACAGAATCTTGAAGGATCATGTCAGGGTCATTTTGTACCTGAACCTGAACATCTGGGGTTTTACCTGCTCCAATGCCCATTGAAGCCATTGAAGGCCTTAGATTGGGCCTTTGGTAAAGTGTATGGCTCCTTAGTTGACCAAACTGCTATAGAATCATAGAATATTAGGATTGCAAGAGACCTCAGGAGGTTATCTAGTCCAATCCCCTGCTCAAAGCAGGAGCAACACCAACTGAATTATCCCAGTCAAGCCAGGCCTTAAAAACCTCTAAGGATGGAGGTTCAACCACCTCCCTAGGTAACCCATTCCAGTGCTTCATCACTCTCCTAGTGAAATAGTGTTATCTAATATCCAACGTAGACCTCCCCCACTGCAACTTGAGACCATTGCTCCTTGTTCTGTCATCTGCCACCACTGATAACAGCCGAGCTCCATCCTCTTTAGAACTCCCCTTCAGGTAGTTGAAGGCTGCTATCAAATCCCCCCTCACTCTTCTCTTCTGCAAACTAAATAGCCCCAGTTCTCTCAGCCTCTCTTCATAAGTCATGTGCCCCAGCCCCCTGATCATTTTCGTTGCCCTCCGCTGTACTCTCTCCAATTTGTCCACATCCTTTCTATAGTGGGGGGACCAAAACTGGACGCAGTTCTCCAGGTGTGGCCTCACCAGTGCCAAATAGAGGGGAATAATCACTTCCCTCAATCTGCTGGCAATGCTCCTACTAATACAGCCCAATATACCATTGGCCTTCTTGGCAATGAGGGCACACTGCTGACTCATATCCACTTTCTCACCCACTGTAATCCCCAGGTCCTTTTCTACAGAACTACTGCTTAGCAGTCTCCAGCCTGTAGCAGTGCATGGGATTCTTCCTTCCTAAGTGCAGGACTCTGCACTTGTCCTTGTTGATCCTCATCAGATTTCTTTTGGCCCAGTCCTCCAATTTGTCTAGGGCACTCTGGACCCTGTCGTTACCCTCTAGCATATCTACCTCTCCCCCCCAGCTTAGTGTCATCTGCAAACTTGCTGAGGGTGCAATTAGTCCCAGCATCCAGATCATTAATAAAGATATTGAACAAAACAGGCCCCAGGACTGACACCTGTGGCACTCCACTTGATACTGGATGCCAAGTAGACATTGAGACATTGATCACTACCCATTGAGCCCAACAATCTAGCCAGCTTTTTATCCACCTTATAGTCCATTCATCCAAACCATACTTTTTAAACTTGCTGTCTAGAATACTGTGGGAGACTGTATCAAAAGTTTTGCTAAAGTCAAGATATATCACATCCACCGCTTTCCCCATATCCACAGAGCCAGTTATCTCATCATAGAAGGCAATCAGGTTGGTCAGGCATGACTTGCCCTTGGTGAATCCATGTTGACTGTTCCTGATCACCTTCCTCTCCTCTAAGTGCTTCAAAATTGATTCCTTGAGGACCTGCTCCATGATTTTGCTGGGGACTGAAGTGAGGTTGACTGGTCTGTAGTTCCCTGGGTTCTCTTTCTTCCCTTTTTTAAATTTGGGCACTATATTTGCCTTTTTCCAATCATCCAGGACCTCCCCCGATCGCCACGAATTTTCAAAGATAATGGCCAATGGCTCTGCAATCACATCAGCCAACTCCCTCAGCACCCTTGGATGCATTAGATCTGGAGCCATGGTCTTGTGCACGTCCAGCTTTTCTAAATAGTCCTTAACCTGGTCTTTCACAACTATCTGTGAAGTGCTATGCTTGTTTTGAAGCATATGGCTAAAACCCTTACTTGAGTTTTTAGGAACATCTAATGCAAATCAGACAAATTGCTTGATGAATACTTACGGATATGTATGTTTTGTGTTTGAAATTATTTTCTTGACTTAAAAAGAAAAACCTTTAAAATGATGAGTTGAACTTTCCTGTCATACTATCTGAAGTAATTATATGAAGGATATTATCATTATAAAGTGAACTGCTCATGTAAGACTTTCCAATTTTCTTGTTAATGACACATAGCTATCCATAGACAAAAGTCTATGTACTGCATTTTGTTTATAGAACACTCACTAATAATTAATGCAAATAATAATAATAATCAAAGCAGAAGTGTCCACATAAACACCAACATACTTTACCCTTTTCCCTTAATTATAAGTATCATAACTGTTTTTCAAAGTATGTCCTGAGGCATGTCCTATTTCAGAAAATAACCCAATCTGTAATTAAATAATGGGAGGTGAAAATCAGTAAAGGAATTACATAATAAAACAATGTTATAAATGGCTTAAAACTGCTTTTCTAGAGTAATAGAATTCTTTGTCACTGAGCTGGTGCTTTCTTTTAAGTTAATATGTAATAAAAATACAACTATCATTTTATTTCTTTGAGTTGGGCAAGTGTTCACAAAAGTTCAAGATGGGACAGTTATCCTGCTGAGAATCAGTAAATGAGATATTTTAATAATTTGTGTGTGTATATATATATTTATGTATATATACATATGGGAAAATATTTTTCTATTTTTAAAAAAGGAAAATTAAATCCAACAAGGTGTGGCCCAGGATTCTGCATGTCTTGTACACCTAAAATGCCTATTGGAGTCAGTTGGAGATTTGAGTATACAAGGAATGCAGGATTCTGGGACCCGGGGTTTGTATAGAAAAGGTGAGGACATGTTTAGTGTCCTCACATGAAATAAAGAATGTAGTAGCAACAAAGGGCCCTATTGCAACCTTTGAGTAGAGACTATGGTTATCCAACATATCTGAGACCAAGGATGAGGAAGGAGCCAGTTTTGTCTCAGCAGAATTGTTTCCTGTTCCCTCATCCCCTCCATAGGGCCCTCAGTTTAGGGTTTGCCCATGGGGAGAGCTGGGGGTGGGGTTAGAGACAGCTGGAGAAACAATATTATCTCCATCAGTTCCACTGAATTTTTGAATAAGGTAATCTATCTGTTGTGTGTAGACAGAGAACGTTAGCCTTAGGGTTGTCAATCTGCTATCTTTCATGAGCACTTTAATAGAAAAGTATAATTGACTTCTCGCAGTACCAATATAAGTTATTTGCACCTCTGACATGCTTGAGCTTATATTAGGCTTGTCAGGGGTGGGGATGGAGTGGAGTTGGGGTGGGGCAAGGGGGCGGGGAAAGGGGCGGGGGACACGGGTACCCACCAGTGCTGGAGAAAGTTGGCGCCTATGGTCAGAGTACTTAAAGGGGCAATGCACGTCTCCCCCACACACGGTGTGTGTCTCTGTCTCTCCCTTCCATGCTGTCTCCCCTTCCTCCATTCCTGCTGCCTTGTAGAGTGTCAGGCTACATTAACAACAATGTGTTAACTCTTGAGGGCTCACCTGAGTGCTAATTCATCATTTAGCAGTAAGGTATTCCCTGAGAAATATCCCACCCTCTGACTTCACCACCTCAACCAAGCTTCACAATCATCATCACTATGTACCAGTTTTAAATTGTTTGTTTAAAACTTATACTCTCTCTCTCTCTCTCTCTCTCTCTCTGTGTGTGTGTGTGTGTGTGTGTGTGTGTGTATAGTCTTTTGTCTGGTGAAAAGAAATTCCCTGGAACCTATCCCCCACCACCTATTTACATTAATTCTTATGGGGAAATTGGATTCACTTAACATCATTTTGCTTAAAGTCACATTTTTCAGGAACATAACTATAACATTAAGTGAGGAGTGACTGTATTAATAAATCAGCTGTTACAGCCTCAAAACTTGAGAATTTTAAAGCACCTTGAAAACTCTCTAGTACTTATTCAGCATAAAACAATAAAGTGGGAACTTGCATGACTCTAAAGACTGAGCAGATTCATTTACTTAGTGTATTTTAATGCTCTGAAGTTTGTATCATGTATGGTTTCTGTAACATGAGTTAACTACATACTTTTACTATGGAAAATAGGCAGTTCTTTGATATTAAAAAGATATCATGCCACTTTATTAAATGTTATATATACCAAAAATAGATTAGTTTATATAAACTACAGAACTGTCAAACTCCCTTCTGGCAAACAAGTGGTCCTCCAAATGTCTGATTTTTTTTTTAACTTAAGCGCACATTCAAGAATTAGATTTGCTTTGATTATATACCTTTGATTTATTATTCTATATCCACTTCAGATATGATTATATACCTTTGATTTATTATTTTATATCCATATTTTATATGCTTCTGTCTCTGTCTTAGGCTTTTTTTTAGTGCCCTTCTCAACACTATCTAAGCCCTGCAAAACTCATGCAATGTTTGTTTTTAATAAACACATGGCTCTATGGTAAATCACATAGTAATTCTTTGAGCTTTCATGTCCATCCCATATTGCTTAGCACAGTACCCTTGCAATCTAAAAGCCTGATGCAAAGTCCATTGAAGTGAATAGGAATATTTCCATTGACTTCAGTGAGCTTTGGATCAGGGCCTAAACACCAGAATTTATAAAGTGCTTAGTACCCGCCGTGCCTTGTAAGGCAGACCATATAAATGACTTTTTCTGTGGCTCATCCTGTTGGAAAGACAAAGCAACTCTGGTTTGGATAGCTCTAACAACAACTTACAGCTTAATAATTACATTAGCAGCAATTTCAGGTTCAATAAAATATTCATTATAATAAATAATGAAGTATGATTATCTTCAGTTTTACAAAAATACTTGATTTTAGAGGTTATGGAAACTCAGTAAAATTGAGGTTATTTTGTTAGATTATTACACCAAAACCCAACAGTACTGTTTTTCCTTTTTTTTTTTTTTTTTTGTTCTACAATTTCTCCAGGAAAACCTTATTTTGTTTCAGGAGGTTTCAACTGTGCAATATTGAGGATTGATATGGGAAATATGGGATTCTTTAATGTTAAAGATTTTGCTTCTTGCAGAAATTAGTCATGGACCTGTTCAGTAGGAGCTATTTCCAAATTTACTGATGAAATATCTTTGACAAAGATACCCGACATTCCTATGCTGCAGCTCTGTATTAGAGATGGCAAAATAATTAAAATCATTATATTTGAATAATCTCTTCTCATTGAGTGAAGAAATTTGCAAATAATTATTTTGTGGAATATATTTAAATCATCTGTTAAACTAGATGAATACTGAAAATAAAATCCAATGTTTTATTTGTCCACTGACAAGAAGAAAAAAAAACTCCTCAAGAAAATGACTGTTACTTGAGAAGCTTGAATCTGTATAATGTAGCATTATCTCAAACACCCATATTCCCTTTCCCAGGTTTTGCCATATTGCTGATACATTTCTTCATTTTTCAGATGGAGATTTTGGTTGAGGAAGCCTTCAGGTCAAAGTCTGATTATGCCAAAAATAAACATAGTATTTCTTCAAAAAGTTTACAGCAATGTGAGAGGCATAAGTGTAACCCTTCTGCCAGGGGGACCCAGCAGCAACTAGGGCTGGATTCAGTATCTAGGGGTTTCTTTTCAACAATACAACACAAAACCGTCTCGAGCCCCCACCCAGTGACCTGGGATGATTACACCCCCTCCTCCCCCCCCCCGGGGTGCCTCTAAGAGGCAATACTTCCCATTTCGCAAGCACAGAGTCTGAGTGTAGCAAAAACTTAATAAAAGGAGGGAAGTAATTCAGCAATAATTTGGGAAAACACTGCAACTAGGGTTCATAAACACAAACCATGAGCAAAAGACCCCCTTCCCCACCAAGTAAGTTGGTCAATGTCCTTTTCCCCTCGGGTTCTTAAGTCCAGCAACCCAAAAGTCCCTTTAATGTGCCCGTCCCTTCTCTGTACCCCACAGTTGCTGTCCTTGGCCAGTGCAGCCGCAGAGTTCAGAGGTTCATCCGCAGCATTCACCTCCCACCTTACATGCTCTACTGCTCGGGCACTCGCTTGTCACCCTAACGGCTGATTGTCGTGCCTCTGTGGGGCTCTGCTCTGGCCCTCTCCACCAGCCACCCTGCTGGCCACTTGCCACGCCTCTCCACCAGCTGCCTAGCTGGCCACTCATCAAGATGTCTTCAGAGTCCCCCCACTTAACACAGCTCTCCGTGATTTAAGCTGTTAGTGCAGGAGCCTCACTGCTGGTGCGCTCTGGGCAATCTCTTCAGTGATTTCAGCTCTGCAGTATGTAACAAAACTCTCAACTGAATCTGAATTAGCTCTTTTATTATAGCATGGAGAGAGGAATGGTCAAATGGTGCCTAGGTCCCTTAAACAGGGCCCACACCACTAGGTACAAGTACCTGTCCCCACCCCCTCTCAACTCATTGGTCTTTGGAACCCATGACCCCTGCCTAGTGAGTGCCGTTCAGTTGAGGGTGAGTCCCTCCATCGGGGTATGCCAGGTACAGTTCTGCTGCCCTCGGTTAACACAACAAGGATAACAATCCTTTATTATGCCTACCCCAATAACAAAGAGACTGGGGATCCAACCCCAACCCCAAGTGATCATTTGGGCAAGCAATCCCATCATGCTGAGCACTTAGGCAAGGTGAGTGTGTCCATGCAAACGAGATCAGCTTCTGAAGACTTTGTCCACAGCTCACCAGTAGATATCAGGGGAAAGCTCATTCAGACTCTTCTTACATAAGCAAAAGATGGAAAAGGCCAGTGCCCACTGAAGTAAAGAGCTGTACAGATGAAGCCATTTGTAGTGTGCAATAAGTGTTTTTTTAGTTTGGTCTACAAAACCTGTATTCCTGAATGCCGTCTATTGGCACCATAGCTATTAACTTATATTTACATATTTAACAGATAAAGAGCTATTTAGTAACAACTCCTGACCCATTTACATGTTAATTAGATTGCCCTAATGTAGTTTTTTGAAGTTCTGTACTAGCAGGGATATCCTAGCCTAGATGTGACTATTGAATAGAACTCATTTCATAGCGCTAGTGAGTTTATATATGTTTCCTTTGTGTTTTACGTTTTTCCATCTTGTGTTACTAGAATATCTCTAAATGAAGCTTCCTTTGCGGAGGGAGAAGAAAGAGAGGCTGCTTATCATGTTGCTGTAAAATCAGTTTGTTTTCTTTCACCACCTGCTGATTAGAGGTGAAAGAAAAATGCTGTGTTTCGGGTTGGTCTTGGAGATCTTCAATAAATGAAGGGCCCAATACTGTGTGGTTTTGAAGCCTTCCAGATCATTTTCAATAGGAGTTGAGGATTAGGACTTTGTATGAGGAGCTCAGTGCTCTGCCCTAAAGTCCTGAATCAAAGCCCATTGAAACCAATGGAAAGACTCTGATTTCAGTGGGCTCAAGTCCAAAAGACTGAATTCTGCTTCCATTGAATTCAGTGGTAAAAGTCCCACTAACTTTAATAGGAAGTGGATCAGATTTTAAGTGAGCAAATAGGAAATGTACCCTTCTCTGCACTACAAGATGTTAATTAATAAAACATGTTTACTGTCTGAGACCTTTGTGGTATAAATAGATCAGGTAACTTTTTTGTTTGCATGCAGACCTTATTATTCACAATATGTATCACTTTCAACGGGAGAGATTATATAGTAGGTTTATATACTAAGAGAGTATTCAGAATGAAAACATGTTGCATTTAATTATTGATATTCACATTATGTTGTTTTTTTATGCAGGTAATTACATTTAGTCACTAAAATACAACACTTTAGTTACTGCCATGCAATTTTAATGTTTTTTCAGTTTTGTAGGCAACAAGCCATAAATTCGAAAACAAATATGATATTACTGAGTATGACTTAATGTACTTTTTAATATTAGAGTATTCTGTGAGTCCATGTAGTATCAGCATATGGATGTGCATATATATGTCCTATAATTAGGGCTGTCAATCAATTAAAAAAATTAATCACAATTATTCGTGCAATTAATTGCACTGTTAAACAATAATACAATACCATTTATTTAAATATTTTTGGATGTTTTCTACATTTTTAAAATATAATTGATTTCAATTACAACACAGAATACACTGTTCACAGTGCTCACTTTATATTTATTTTTTCATTACAAATATTTGCACTGTAAAAAGCAAAAAAAAATAGGATATTTCAATTCACCTAATACAAGTTCTGTAGTGCAATCTCTTTATAATGGAAGTTAAACTTACAAATGTAGAATTATGTACAAAAAAAAAACTGAATTCAAAAATAAAACGATGTAAAACTTTAGATCCTACAAGTCCATTCAGTCCTACTTCAGCCAATCGCTGTGACAAACAAGTTTGATTACAATTTGCAGGAGATAATGCTGCTTGCTTCTTGTTTACAATGTCACCTGAAAGTGAGAACAGGCATTCTCATGACACTGTTGTAGCCGTCATTGTAAGATATTTACGTGCCAGATGCGCTAAAGATTCATATGTCTCTTTATGCTTCAACCATCATTCCAGGGGACATGAGTCCATGCTGATAACGGCTCTGCTCGATAATGATCCAAAGCAGAGCAGACCAACGCATGTTCATTTTCATCATCTGAGTCAGATGCCACCAGCAGAAGGTTGATTTTCTTTTTTGGTGGTTCGGGTTCTGTAGTTTCCGCATCTGAGTGTTGCTCTTTTAAGACATCTGAAAGCATGCTCCACACCTCATCCCTCTCAGATTTTGGAAGGCACTTCAGATTCTTAAACCTTGGATTGAATGCTGTATCTATCCTTAGGAATCTCACATTGGTACCTTCTTTGCGTTTTGTCAAATCTGCAGTGAAAGTGTTCTTAAAATGAACATGTGCTGGGTCATCATCCGAGACTGCTATAACATGAAATATATGGCAGAATGCAGGTAAAACAGAGCAGGAGACATACAATTCTCCCCCAGGGAGTTCAGTCACAAATTTCATTAACACATTATTTTTTAACGAGAATCATGAGTATGAAAGCATGTCCTATGGAATGGTGGCTGAAGCATGAAGGGGCATATGAATGTTTAGCAATTCTGGCACATAAATACCTTGCAATGCCGGCTACAAAAGTGCCATGCTCTCACTTTCAGGTGACATTGTAAATAAGAAGCAGTCACCAGTATCTCCCGTAAATGTAAACAAACTTGTTTGTCTTAGCAATTGGCTAAATAAGAAGTAGGACTCAGTGGACTTGTAGGTGCTAAAGTTTTACATTGTTTTGTTTTTGAGTGCAGTTATGTAACAAAAAATAAAATCTACATTTGTAAGTTACACTTTCAGGATAAAGAGATTGTACCACAGTACTTGTATGAGGTGAATTGAAAAATACTATTTTTTGTTTATCATTTTTACAGTGAAAATATATGTAATAAAAATAATATTATAAAGTAAGCACTGTACACTTTGTAATCTGTGTTGTAATCAAAATCAATATATTTGACAATGTAGAAAAATATCCAAAAATATTTAATATATCAGTTGGTATTTTATTGTTTAACAGTGCGATTAATTTTTTTAATTGCAGTTACTTTTTTTTAGTTAATTGCATGAGTTAACTGCGATTAATCGACAGCCCTACCTATAATATGGTAGTCTTTAATATTGTATGGGATCTAAACAAGTTTCTTGCCAGTCAAGAGTAAAACATGTTTCTTGTTGAGATTACTGAAGACTTATTTGAGTAAGAATTCACATTTTTCTTTCCTGCCACGGCCTTTCTTCTTTGTGATTCCGCCTGGCTTTGGCCACCATGTGTGGAATTCCTTAGAAAGAAGTCACTTAGTAGGCCAAATTCTGCACACAGCCACCTGGTAGAAAACTTGTGGGAGCAGCACTGGAAGTACAGAACATAAATCGCTGGCCATAATTTGCTATCTCCCAATACCTCAAAGACTCTTCTCTTGAGAATCACAAAACAGACTGTGTGTTTTTATGTACACCCCTTAAACTGCAAGTGGTCAGCATACAGTTTTGTCTTGCATTTGCATGGATTTGTGGGCTCCTTTTGCACTGTATATGTGTGATTATGACACTAACCAGAATATGGTCCAATGGCTACACTTTGATGCAGATGCACTGGAGCAGGGGTTCTCAAACTGGAGGTTGGGACCCCTCAGGGGGTTGCGAGGTTATTACATGGGGGAGTCGCGAGCTGTCAACCTCCACCCCAACCCTGTTTTGCCTCCAGCATTTATAATGGTGTTAAATATATAAAAAATGTTTTTAATTTATAAGGGGGGGTCAGACTCAGAGACTTGCTATGTAAAAGGGGTCACTAGTAAAAAAGTTTGAGAGCCACTGCGCTGTAGATTCACTGAACAGAAATTGTTAAGTAAAAGGACTCTGTGTTCATGGGCATGTTTGTTGTAGTTTTTTTCCATGTAAGCATTTGTTTCATAAAACCTAAGTGTAATATAGCTATAAACCCAGGACCCTGTTGTTGATTCCGCAAAGTCCGCTTTGCCTAGGGTTACTATATTTAAAAATTAAAAAAAGAGGACACTCCACGGGGGTCTGGCCCCGCCCCTTCTTCCCCTCTTCCCTGCCCCAACTCCACCCCCTCCCCTGAGCGCCCCGCATTCCCCCTCCTCCCTCCCAGCCACCCGAAACAGCTGCCCGAGCGCTACTGGCTTCACGGTTTGCCGGGCAGCCCCCAGACCTCCAGACCCTGCGCCCCTGGCTGGACGCTTCCCCTCCTGGGCTCCGGCTGCGCTGGGGAAGCACCTGGCCAGGGGCTCAGGGTCTGGAGGTCTGGGGGCTGCCTGGCAAACCGCGAAGCCGGTAGCGCTCGGGCAGTTCGGCTCTTCAGCTACACAAGGCTGAGGTGTCTGGGGGGAGCAGCAGCAACCGCCACCGCGGGGGAATCCACCTGCAGCTCGCAGCCTGCTGGAGCCGCTCTAAGGTAAGCAGGGGACTAATATTTTCCCAGACATGTTCGGTTTTTTGGCAATTCCCCCCAGACGGGGATTTGAGGACCAAAAAGCCGGACATGTCCGGGAAAATCCGGACGTATGGTAACCCTAGCTTTGCCCTATGGTGACCTCCAGAAGAAATACTCCACTTTGAAGCTTCCAACCCCGTCTCTTAAATATTAAACACAAAATTCAGATTTGTGTGCTCACTACAACTGTAATAGCTGCTGTGAAAGGGGGGTTGCGAGAGTCAGAAGGGTTGCTTCTATGTTTGCAGTTGAAGATGGACTGGAGTAGCACTAAAAGTTTAATTTCACTCCAGGAAAGAGTCTGTGAAACTGCCAAAGCCACATGATATGATATCTGAGTTGCCAGTTACCCTCCGACTCCTTTGTTTGCTAACCTTCCAATACTCTTTCAGCCAGCCCTTAATTGGTAAAACAGCGAATTGCAAATGAAACCAATAAAGCAGAACCTGTGGGCTTGATTAAGATTTCATACCAGTGTAAATCAGTATGTAAAGGACTGTTGACCCTTACTAAAACTCAGTGGGTGTGTTTTGGTTGGCTAGCTCCCAGTACCAAAAAGAAAGGGGAAGGGTCGAAGGGAAATCAGGACCCTGAGACCGACAGTCCCCAGGAACAATGGGGAGAGGCCAGTGCTCCAGGTCAGCCGAATTGACAGGTCAGGCAGGCTAATCAGGGAGTCAGGAGACCAGGGGGTCCCATCCACCGTGTGAGCTGAAATTGCCTGTGTCAGAAAGAGTGGGGTAAAGCTAAGGAGAAAGCAGGGGACCAAGCTAAGCTGGGGAGCAGAGTTACAGAAGCAGCCCACAGAGCAGACCTGTGCTGGGAGGAGAGCGGCAGGAATCAGAGCCACAGGGACCAGAGAAGCAGTCCAGGGAGCTGGAGGCAGAGCAGCACCAGTGCTGAGGCAGAGTGGAGCTGAGGCAGAGTGGAGCTGTGGCAGTCCGGAGCCAGGTGCAGTGAGCAGCTGGAGAGAGCGAGGAGAGACCCTGGGCAGCAGGCCCAGTGCAGGGAGACACCCCTAGCCAAGATGACTTTCAGGCCAGTCTTGGAGGGGGATCATAACCCCGATGGAGCGGGCACGACACTGGGAAGGAGGGTCCTAGAGCCTGAGGGTGTGTGGCCACCCCCAGAGCAAGTGTCTGACCTGCAGCATCCCTGCACCACTGCCAGAGCCTGAGAAGGAGGCCTGGACTTGTGAGAAACAGACTGAACTTCCCTTACATTCCAGAGACGCTGGTTGTGATGTCCCCGTGCCGCAGAGCGGGGTTATGTGTTTTCCTTTAACCTTTCCCATTTTTTCCTTATTTTTTAAATTTGATTGCTGTTTAATAGATTGTATTTCCTTTGAACTCTATGTAACGATCAGTGGGTCAGGGAAGCATCCAGTGCAGAGAGAGCACCACAGAGTGGGGACACCCTAGACCCTGACCTAAGTGACCACAACAAGGTTGGGGGTCAAGCCCCACAGGAATCCTGGACCCAGCCTTGTTGGGGTTACTAGGACTCTGCCACACAGGAGAGTGGAAGGGGAATCCTTGAGGTCAGGCAGGCTCCTGGGTAAAGGAAGTGGGAGCGAGGACTCAGATCCTTTCCCTAGCCCATTTCATCGGGGTAGTGCGTAAGCCAGGAAAGTTCCCCACAATAGCAGGACCATTGCCCCGCTTACAAGTAGTAACTCAATCCAAGTCAGTGTGCCAGTAGTCACACAATGGGTGTAAGCCCCTGGTTTTTTGTTTGTTTGTTTGTTTACAATTAAATACATGTATATACCGAAACGTAAAACCCATCATATTTCCCTTATGCCTCTCACTAAGGGTTTGGTTTAGTTAAACTCCTGAGGTGGTTGCTTTCTGAGGCACAGCAGACAATTTAATAAGCCTTTTTTGTTGTTGTTTAAGAAAGGAAAGTAGCTAGTTCACTCCTTTGAAATGTTGGTCCCCAGCTAACAGATCTGTCATCTTGTCAAAGAGAGGAGTGTCTGTCAGAAAGCATCTCCCTCATGCCCCTGTTGCTATTTGGAAATTTCAAGGCCATGTTAAGGTTCATATTTTTCTCCCTCTTTCTGCAAAGCCTTTATTATATACTTTAATTTAATGTTGCATAATTTTTGTTCATTTTCCCCCACTTTGGTTTAGTATTTATTTTCTATAACCAACATTTTCGTTGTAAGGTCAGTCTTTGAGCAGGGGATTGGACTAGATGACCTCCTGAGGTCTCTTCCAACCCTGATATTCTATGATTCTATTACCTACTGTATGTTTAAGAAAAACAACATCAATGTATTCAATTTTTATGAAAAAGAAATGTATTTCACACATCAAGGCAATTCATTAATGATCTGTTAACAAATATGGAATCCTATTCTGGTCCATGCTTTAAGAAACATGAAATAGCACAAGAGGCAGAGTTAGTTAGGTTTGCAAACAATTTTTGCTATCATATACTTAATTATTTTCCCGAAATGTATGTATCAGAACATTCCTATTACATCAATGAAAGCCAACATAAATCAGCTACCGGGTCAGGTTCAGTCCTGCCTTATTTGGGTCATCGTCTGGCATAAAGCAGGTTACAGAGCCCCTTTCAGCAAAAATCTTCATTGGTAGAGATATTGTTTAGTGCTGCCTTCAAATGAAATCTACCCTAACTAGTAATGGAATGGGTTACCTAGGGAGGTTGTGGAATCTCCTTCCTTAGAGGTTTTTACGGTCAGGCATGAGAAAGCCCTGGCTGGGATGATTTAGTTGGGGATTGGTCCTGCTTTGAGCAGGGGGTTGGACTAGATGACCTCCTGAGGTCTCTTCCAACCCTGATATTCTATGATTCTATGATTCTGTTGGAACCCCTGTGGGGAGTGCAGCAGTGTAAACAGGCATAGCAGCTCTCACTGTTACAGATGGTGTAATTTGCTAGGCTAGAGGACAGAAGTCCATCCTGCTGGTTACTACCAAAACCAGAAAGACTTAAGCTTTAATCCATTAGAGGCTGTTTAGGTATCTGAGGCAAAAAAATCTGTTTGGGGATTGGTCCTGCTTTGAGCTGGGGTTTGGACTAGATGACCTCCTGAGGTTCCTTCCAACCCTGATATTTGTTCTTTTTTACTTAAAGGTGTGAAGGTCTACAACTGTAATGCCATTTAGCAGCTGTCACATCATTATTCTTGTAGCAACTGTTTCCAAAAATATGCAATTTATTTTGTAATTAAGCCTAACTGATGTTGACACACATTTTTGCTTCACACAGGAACATAAAATATTCATGGCATTTACTTGTAAATTTGGAGCTATGAGTAGAGTTATATTCTAGGTTTATGACCTTATAACTGGAACACCAAGCCCAGTGACCAAGAAAATTTGGGTGCCCCAAGGAAAGATCTGGGAAATTGACTTTACACCATTGTATTGTGGCTTGCATTTCCCACATTCAGGAAAATTAGATGATGGATGTTAAGACACTGACATTGCTTCATCCTCCATATAATGCATATTCATCACTGGCTCACAATGCAATGTTATTGCGTGTTAATGCTGAAATTAGTTGTGATGACAAAACATGCAAAACTTGATCTGACCTTACTGTACTAAATGTCACTGCTGGATTAGGCGCCTGATAGCTCAACAGGTAACTCAGCCCAGCCATTGAGGATTTCTATTTTGTTATATTTTTAAGGTATGGTGGGATAAAAGAAGGGCTCCCTAGCTCTGTAATATACAAGAGCTTGTTGAGAGATAGTGTCTGTCTTTGTGTATTGACTTCTGAGATGATTTTAGTTTAGTTTTTGTTATATTTGCTAGGCCAGCAGGGAGAAAAATGTCAAAGAGCTGAAGTATTTTGACCTGAAAGAGTTCTGCCTCCTAAACTTAATTTCAGTTCTCTCATCTATGTGACTCTCATCTCATATTACCTGTAGTGGAAATGTTTGAGATTTCTAACTCACAATGGTATATGAGATTAATTGATCACTAGTACACTTACATCCAACAAAACAAACTTTAAAAAAAAGCAACTACCAAAAAACCCCCCCAGCCCCACATTAATTGCTTTTGATTCAGAACACATACAAAGGACAACATGGTATGTACTTTGTTACATGGAGGGAGGAATCGTGATATTCCTGTAAAGCTGTATGTATTAGTGCAGTTGAACAAAGATCATTAAGCCTATCTATTGTTAATGTCTGATCATTCATGTCATTACTCGGAGGTGCTGCAGAACTCATTATAGAAAACTCAAGGAATGGGAACAAATTCAAAAACCAAAACTGAATTTTGTTGAGTGCATAATCCATTGTTGTATTGATTGAGGAAAAAGCTACACAAGAATAAGAATTCAGAGAATTACCTTCAGAGATTTTACTGAAAGGTCATCTGATGGGACACATTAAATAGATGTTTGTCAGTCATGGCTGCACTGATTTGATCTTTCCAATAACAATTCAAGCTGCTTTTTCCAATAACAAGGTGTAGAGTTGTTGATTTGGCTTTTTATTTTCTTCCTCAAGGAAAATGTCATTAAATTAAAATTTAGTCTTGTATGTTTAAAGAAGGGCATGATAGACACAAAAACCGTTAATCTTATTAAAACCTTTTTCAAATCTGTGTAAACTGTGGATCTCTTTACAGTATTAGATTATAAAAATATTTTCAGCATTACAAGTTCAAATGAATACCCTTACATTTTTCTGCATGCCTTTGTGTGTGTGTGTGTGTAAAATATATTATACCATTTGATAGAAGTAGTTTGCAGTGAATAGGGTGGACCCATACTGTACTGTATGCCTTGCAAGTTTACATCTTATCAAATATGTAGTGTTTATTAAGGCATTAATCATATGGTATAGGTATGACACAAGTTGATGTGTGGGGAACTTCTCTCTTAAAAATATTTGTAGAGATTTCTTATTATGGTTCTGTTCTAAACACAGACTTCCATAAATCTGTACCAAACAAATTTGTTTGAACATTTTAGTCCTTTACTAAATATTTATTAAATGGGATCTATAGCATTCATAAAATCTACTTCCTAATGCAATAAAACCTCAGCAAACGCAGTATTTTAAATTTCTTTGTGCAGAACGAGCCATATTCTCCCAGCCTCACCCACTCACTGAAGCATGTGAAGCCTCCAATACATACTGCTACCCAGGACTGGCTTCAGGGTTTTTGCCGCCCCAAGTGGCGAAAAAAAAAAGAAAAGAAAAAAGCCGCGATCGCAATTGCTATCGGTGGTACTCCGACGGCAGCTCCATCATGGCGCTTTCTTCTTCGGTGGGAATTCGGCGGCAGGTGCTTCTGTCCGAGAGGGACCTACCGCCAAATTGCCGCCGAACAGCCCAACGTGCTGTCCTTTCCCTGCTTGCTGGACTGGTGCCTGGAGCCAGCCCTGCTTCTACCAGTGTAATGTTGTACTCTGCCTCCAGGATTGTGATTTAAATCCAAATTTTTTAAGCCCTGAAAACCAGTACAGCAAATTCTGGATATCTTAGTGTATGGTGTAGCAAGTCTCTTCTTATCACCTGTTTCTGACACACTAGGCTGGGTGTGGGCAGACTTAGGCCTAGTCTTCACTTACCGGCTGGTCCGGCGGCACGCCATCGATGTTCTGTGATCGATTTATCGCGTCTGGTTAAGACGCGATAAATCGATCCCGGATCGATCCCAGAAGTGCTCACAGTCGGCGCCGGTACTCCAGCTCGCCGAGAGGAGTACGCGGCGTCGACGGGGGGAGACTTCCTGCCGCGTCTGGACCGTGGTAAGTCTGGACTAAGGTACTTCGAATTCAGCTACGTTATTAACGTAGCTGAATTTGCGTACCTTAGTCCGAAGTCCGGACTAAGTGGGGACCAGGCCTTAGTATGTGCTGTACTTTGGGCTATGCCAGAGATTAGAGGAATTAGTCAAAGAGGTACAAAAGGACAAATTTTCCCTTCAGTTACTCCTATGAAGCCCCTCCACATTGAAACTCTAGGCGTATCTGAAGGCAAAATGTGTCCTCCACTGGGTGACATAAGTACAACTCCCACTGAAGTAATTTCACTTGTTCAACTAGTAGGAGTTGCAGTTGTATAACTGAAGGAAAAATTGAGCTCAAAGGTGAGGTTGAAAGAGATGCTGTGCTAGATGTTAGACCTGTAAAGCTCATTGTGGCCAAAATGTGTTCATTTGTTAGTAGCTATACGGACTTAAATATATTTTGTCATAGGTGAAATCCACCTAGGTGAATGTTTCAATACAAGTAAATAAAATAAATGAAATAAATAAATTAAAGGAAAAGGTGAATGATGTAGAAACTTAGTACTGTAAAGTAATAAATGGAAACTTCTGATAATTATGTAAAATATATAGTAAAAGAATATGTTCATCTTATATCCACATCTGTGCATGGGATCAATTTATCTGCCAGTCTGAGCACTATAAGCACAACTTTATGAAACATGTCAACAGATGTATACATATGAGACAGGTAGTCTTTGTAAAATCTGCCCTGATTGTATCTGGTCCCATACACCTTACCCATGAGATTCCCTGGAATCTGAAGAGAAACAATAATGTTGCTGTCCCCAGTTCTCTCAGGCTGATGTTCTTGGCACAAAGTCTGCATCCATAGAGCTGATGGCAGGTCCAGTTGTGATAAGGCCCTCCTTGTCAGGTGATCGTTCCCATTCGTACTGACCATCAGCCCCTGCCCATGATTTGTGCTTCCTCTATGGATGTATTAACTCTGGGCTTTATAGCTCTGCTCTTTTTTTTTTTGTTAACAAAACCACCCATTTCATGATGCATTTCTCCTGCCCTTTGTTTATCAGTGAATGCCGGGCATAGGAAGCAACCAGTGTGACAAATGCAATCAAATGATATCTGTCTGAAATGGAGGAAATATTATGCCCAGTTTGGAAGTTCATACTACGTAGATCTGACTATATTTGAGAGAGGCACTGTATGAAGGCAAAATTAGCCTTGAAGAGGATTCTGCTGTGTGCACAATAACCAGAAATATGCATGAGCTTCAGATGGATCCTCATGCCCTTACTCATGTCCTTGTAGGACTTGTCCATCATCACAATGGATTTGGTTCACCTCCTTATTTCTGCAGACAATGACCAATAAATAACAAAACTTTGCTTCTTCCTTGATCTATACAGTGAGACAATGGGTCTGTATCACCCACACTGGGATAGGAAATGAGCCAAACCTACCTATCTTTTATAGTTGCTATTACTGTAGTATCTGAGCACCTCACAATCTGTAATGTAGTTATCCTCTTGACGCCAACGTTCGGTAGGCAAGTAGTACAGATGGGGAACTGATGCACAGAGAGACTAAGGGCTAGAATTACAAAGGGACTTAGATGCCTAACTGCCACTCCCAGTGCCTAAATCCCAGAATCAGGCCCCATTGGGATTCACACAGGCCATCCAGCAATTTCTGAACACCATAGGCGCATAAACTCACTTGGTGCCTACATTTTTGCAGTGTAAATTCCCACACTTCTACCTGTACATGTGTACAGTGCAGCCTCACACTGGGCAGCATGATGATTAAGAACCAGAGAGATGTACAAATGGGGGAAAGATTGGCATCTGTGGGCTCCGATCCAGTAAGTGTGCTCTGTGTTCACCTACCGGATCAGGCCCTATAGGTGAAATCACATAAAATTCCCCTCCCACCAAGGGAGGCGAGCTGTATGAGGATCTCCCTTATAATTTTTATTCCAGTATAATATAAGCGTACTCAGCAGGGATGTGGAAGACCGTCAGATCAATTCCCCCTTCCACCTGAGGAGAAAAAGGGATTTGAACAGAGATCTGCCACCTCTCACCTGGACAAAAGATGGGAACTGGGAGTCAGGGGAGTTCCCTAGCCACAGGGCTATAGGATATTCTGATGTGGGGCTCCCTTAGTCTCTCTGTTGAAGCTGTTCTGTTGTGAATAAATAATGAAAGAGTCATTGAGCCAGAGGTTGGGAGAAGGAGGGGAGAGCACTTGGAGGAGAGGAAGGTGATCAGGAACAGTCAACATGGATTCACCACGGCCAAGCCATGCCTGACCAATCTGACTGCCTTCTATGATGAGATAACTGGCTCTATGGATATGGGGAAAGCCGTGAATGTGATATATCTTTGACTTTAGCAAAACATTCAATATGGTCTCCCACAGTATTCTTGCTACCAAGTTAAAAAAGTATGGCTTGGATGAATGGACGATAAGGTGGGTGGAAAGCAGGCTAGATTGTCGGGCTCAACACGTAGTGATCAATGGCTCAATGTCTAGTTGGCAGCCGGTATCAAGTGAACTAACCCAGGAGTCAGTCCTGATGCCAGTTTTGTTCAATATCTTTATTAATGATCAGGATGATGGGATGGATTGCACCCTCAGCAAGTTCGGAGATGACACAAAGCTGGGGGGAGCGGTAGATATGCTGGAGAAAAGGGATAGGATCCAAAGTGACCTAGACAAATTGGAGGAAAAAGAAATCTCATGAGATTCAACAAGGACAAGTGCAGAGTCCTGCACTTAGGACAGAAGAATCCCATGCACCGCTACAGGCTGAGGACCGATTGGCTAAGCAGCAATTCTTCAGAAAAGGATCTGGGGATTACAGTGGACGAGAAGCTGGATATGAGTCAAGAGTATGTCCTTGTTGCTAAGAAGGCTAATGGCATATTGGGCTGCATTAGTAGAAGCATTGCCAGCAGATCGAAGGAAGTGATTATTCCCCTCTATTTGGCACTGGTGAGGCCACATTTGGAGTATTGCGTTCAGTTTTGGGGGCCCCCACTACAGAAAGGATGTGGACAAATTGGAGAGAGTCCAGCAGAGGGCAACGTAAATGATCAGGGGGATGGGGCACATGATTTACGAGGAGAGGCTGAGGGAACAGGGTTTATTTAGTCTGCAGAAGAGAAGAGTAAGGGGGGATTTGATAGCAGCCTTCAACTACCTGAAGGGGGGTTCCAAAGAGGATGGAGCTAAGCTGTTCTCAGTGGTGACAGATGACAGAACAAGGAGCAAAGGTCTCAAGTTGCGGGAGGGGGGGGGCGTCTAGGTTGGATATTAGATAAAACTATTTCACTAGGAAAGTGATGAAACACTGGAATGGGTTACCTAGGGAGGTGGTGGAATCTTCATCCTTAGAGGATTTTAAGACCCAGCTTGACAGATCCCTGGCTGGGATGATTTAGTTGGTGTTGGTCCTGCTTTGAACAGGGGGGTTGTACTAGATGACCTCCTGAGGTCTCTTCCAACTCTAATCTTCTATGATTCTATGAGAGCAGACATGAGGATAACTCTATAGCAGGGATTGTCAACCTTTGGCACACAGCCTATCAGGGTAATCCGCTGGTGGGCTGCGAGACATTTTGTTTATGTTGACCATCCGCAGGCACAGCCCCCTGCAGCTCCCAGTGACCACTGTTTGCTGTTCCTGGCCGAAGGGTGCCTACCCTTACTCTATAGCCTGGTGGTTCGAGCAGTCATCTGAATGTAGGGAGACCCATGATCCACTCCCCCTACTACAACTATTTTAATTATTTATTCACATTGAAATATCTTCAATAGGAGAGATGGAGGGACTTTACGTTAGAATATCCCATAGCTCAGTAGCGAGGGCACTCAGCTGAGATGTGGCAGATCCCTGTTCAAATCTCTTCTCACCCTCAGGTGGAGGAGGAAGTGAACTGGAGGTCTCCCATATCCTAGGTGAGAACTCTAGTCAGTGGCCTAAAAATGATTTGGGTCATCCTGCTGCAGTGGCAGCAAAAATGACATAGGCACCTAACACCAAAAAAGGGTTTGCAGTTGAGAATCCCCCCTGAAATGTGGCCACTCTAGCCCTAGGACCATGGTGCACTGTGGGAAAACTTTACTGCCCACCCTGTGTGTTACCAGGAATCAGCTCGCTTTGCAAAAGTCTTGATCGGTTCACTCTCCATTGCAAACCCAGAAGTCTCTCTGATAGTGTGCTTGCAGATCAGTGATCAGAAGAGGATGGATTAACAACACTTCCCTGAGCTGATGCTGTTCGCAAAGGGGGGTGACTTCCATTTTCAATAGAGTGGACTGCAGATTGTTGTGATAAAAGGACTAAGGAAGTTGTCCCACAGAATTCTGGGATATTTCTGGCTGACTTCCATGACCAGAGTCAAACGTGGTTGCATATACACTGGAAAACAATAGGGCTCAGACCCTTGGTCCTGTTTTAACTTGAACTTGAACCCTCCAACCCTGCAGGGACTTGGGACCATTGGTCTGAGCCCTGGATTAGCGTAATTGGAGTATATAGATGCAAGGGAGGGTTAGGCTTGAGCCCAGGCTCAAGCACAGCTTTACACTGTAGTACAGACATACTCTAAGAAGGGCATGGCTTAGGCCTTCTCCTCAACATCTCCCATTGGTTACCATAGGCAGGATCTTCCTAGTGTGCTGGGTTTTGTGAATCCCGTTTGGAGGTACCTACCTCTCCCTGTTCATTGTATAGAGAGCCGAGATGTCTAACTCAGGTTTTATCAATTCCAGCAATTTTTAGGTGCCTAAAAGTTAGGCCTAATTTACGTTGTTTGGCCTTTAATCACTCTGTGTTACAGGTGATATCTACAAAAGCGGGTGATACTTGCCCCACAGAGGTCTTGTGAAGCTAAGTTAATTAACCTTAATAAAGTTATTTGAGAACTCTGGATAGAAGGTTCTATATAGGTGCAAATATTATTGTTTTGTTTAGAAGCTGATAGGCCCTCAAAGTGAATAGTTGGTGTGCAGCCTCTGTGAGACCTCTCTTGAGAGCCACTCCCCTCCCCCAAATAATAGTAAATGATGATCATATCATCAACAGTGTTTATGTAATGGCAAAGTGGAAGATGGTGGTGAGAGTTTTAATTTGCATTGTATTACCCCCTGTGATTCAATTGGCCTTTCCTGGTATTGTAAGAGGTAGCCAAACCATCTGTTACGATAGCAGTGAAAGCATTTCCTTTGATTACTGCAGACTTTTTCCTTTAGAAAGTATGGTGTCCAATCCCAGGCAGGTTTTTTTTTTTTAAGTGAGATTTTTCTCCTGAGAGGGAAATTCTTCTTTTCTCCTCTGTATCATAAACCTAGCTTTTGAGATTCCTTCTCTAAAGGAATTTTGGAGTACAAATGACAATTTGTCATTGAAGTAAAAGGGGCTGGCTTGATATGGCAAACACTGTTAAACCTTCTGAACCTATTTTTCCACTGCATTGCAACTGGTACAAAGTGGATGTAAAATGTTACCATATTAGAATTCTGCTCTCATTTAGACAATGAGGTGTTTTACACCTACTTTGAACTAACTTTGAACAGGCGTAAATGACTTTACAGGGGGAAAGGGAGTAGAAAATCATAGCATGACATTCTGGCTCTAATTAAGTCCATGTCACAAGTCCCATTGATTTTAACAAAGCCAAGATCCCACCATAGTTTCTAGTAGAGTGAATGAATAGTACCTTGGAAGTGCAAGATATTTTTTCTCCAAGGTACTGTCTACACTGGGAAAATGCATTCTAGAAAACGTGTTCCCTAACATATCTTCACTAGCATGATGTTAAACACAATTTTGCCTTTAGTGTGAACAGGAAAAGTCACGTTTAAAAGCTTGGTACCTGGTTGTGGGGAGGGCCT
>NC_048300.1:28800072-28815072 GCF_013100865.1 Trachemys scripta elegans | reverse complement strand
TATTGTAACATCAACAGCAGGTTGGCATTCAAACTACCTCTTGGGTTTTGGTAGGGTAGAGAACCACAATGTCAGCTTTGTAGAATTCAGTGGTTAAAAAGAAAAAAAAGGGAGCGCACTCTCTGAACCAACTGAGGAGGAGGGGGAGCTCTGGAGGAGATATACTTACCCAAGCCATGGAGAGGAGGGAGAGCTCCCTTCTGCTGTGAGCAGTGTAGTGACAGAGCTTTGCTCCTAACCACTTCCTCTTACTTTATCCTATAGTAAAATCTCAATAGCTCCACAAGACCTACATTGAAGATTCAATAACAAGTTGATTTTAAGACCTTAAGCTTTTAATTATATATGTCCTGAGTTTGGTTGAAGGAAGGCGCTATGGGAAACAGCCGGATGCCTGTGGCAGACCATGCAGGAGATGAGAGAGAAGCAAGGGGGAACACCTCTAGGCCCCTGCAGCTTGCATGGGTCAGGGGAATAACTTTGATGTGTTGTTTTGTGTTGGAAGAATAAAACTGTGCCCTGAAGGAAGAGCCTGAATAGACTATGAGCATGGCATTAGTCCTTCCTGGCTGTGAGACAGGCCAGCAGCCTACTCCACCTCTCTCCTCATGACATGCTGCCAGAGTTGTGGTCAGTGGAGGCAGCTGAGTTTGAGCCCTGTTGCTGGTATAAGCGAGAGGGGGCAGCTCTCAAGGCATTCTCCATTGAGGCCCCACACCTTTGAAACTCTCTTCAGCCCTTGGTCATAAGAGCTCAAATTTGTTAGGATTTACAGTGTGCCTTGAGGTTTAGCTTTTCTCCATCCTGGGAGCTCTATCCTTCCATTGGAAGAGATAGGGATCCTCTCAAAACAATAGTATGTGACAGAGTAATTATATATTATAATATGGACACACAAGGGCACAAAATTAAGGTGATCCTTATGGACAATGCTCTGCCTGTAGTCCCCTTTTTATAACAAGGGGTATCGAGTTCAGAGAAGTCTGCTGATCACAGTTGTGGTAGCTTGGCACAAGGAGAGACTCCAGCCTTCAGGTCAGACGATCTCAAGCCCTTTTGCACATTTATAGAAGAAAACCAACATGCAGCCTGTGGATATCATAGAGCACTGGTAATGTATGCTGCCCACCCATAGATATGAGTTAGCAAGTGGGCTGCAGCATATTCCTCCCACTTAAGTGCCTCGTGTAGGTTTGGCCCCATGTAGAGCACACTGAGATACACCATTCTTGAGACTAGCAGAAGTATTGGGAGCATAAGCTTTCATGGGTAAGAACCTCACTTCTTCAGATGCAAGTAATGGAAATTTCCAGAGGCAGGTATAAATCAGTATGGAGATAACGAGGTTAGTTCAATCAGGGAGGGTGAGGTGCTCTGCTAGCAGTTGAGGTGTGAACACCAAGGGAGGAGAAACTGCTTCCCTTGGTGCTCACACCTCAACTGCTAGCAGAGCACCTCACCCTCCCTGATTGAACTAACCTCGTTATCTCCATACTGATTTATACCTGCCTCTGGAAATTTCCATTACTTGCATCTGAAGAAGTGAGGTTCTTACCCACGAAAGCTTATGCTCCCAATACTTCTGTTAGTCTTAAAGGTGCCACAGGACCCTCTGTTGCTTTTTACAGATTCAGACCAACACGGCTACCCCTCTGATACTTGACACCATTCTTGAGGTGATGAAAGTATGTATAACTGTCACAATCTCCTTGGAGATGGTAAAAAAGCTATATTTGTAATTGCTGTTATATAATCAAGTCATAGCAGAAAAGGATCCAACATAACCCCCAGATATTCAAGAGGATTGTCTAGATTGAGTGAAATGGAGACATAAACTAATGGACGTTATCCACAAGTGGCAAGCAACAGAAGCCCATGCCTTCTCATTAAGCTTCCCAGCTGCCCTCTACATGTCAGCTGGAGGGGAGACAAGATAAAATCTTGTGGAATTAAAGACAACACAAAGACTAAGGACCCTTAGAAAGAAGGAGTAATTGCCGCACCCTGTCCTGTGGAAAGGGTCGACACAGAAAGATCAAAGCCACCTAAGAGCTGCAGCATCCACTGTAAGCGAGTCAATAAATCCTAATTGTCAGTAGTATCAAATACTGCTGGAAGAATAGACAATTTCAACATGGAACTTGTTTTTCATTGCTGGGGTATCATGATACCAGCGCTGTTTCTGTGCCATCCCCAAATCTGTAGCCAGACTATCAGACAATTGTCTCATCACAACTTTCTCTATCAAAAATGGAAGATTAAATACTGTCCAGTAACTAGTCATTTCCAGCATCGGGGTGTGTGTGTCTCTGTGTGTATGTGTGTGCCTTTTTTTTAGTCAAAGGCTACAAGACAGCATCCTTAAGAGAACCAATAACTTGCTTTCCTGAAGGGAGGTACTGACAATCTCACCCTGTAATGGACTCAATACTTTCCCACAGGCTTTCACCTGCCAGGAGGGACACAGGTTCACATAATAGGATAAGGTCCTCCCAATACCTCCAGTACTTCAATGAGCATTAGTGGCCTAAACTCAGCCAGAAAAGACCTACCCTTTGTCTACTCCGGACAACATTCTGTAGTCATGAAAGCAAACACCTCAGTCTAAATACACATCATTTTACTATAAAAATAATCAAAGTTTTTCTCACTGAGTGGGACACAAATAAGACACTGAGTGGAGTCAGATTGGGTTGATCAAGCACTCAGAACAAATGCTCTTGCTGAGCTTTTCCAGATGCTGTGATAAGGCAAAAAATATCATGTTTGCCTGCTGTACAGCTCAAGCATGTGGGATTAAAAATTATTTGACATAGCTGATCATATTCAGCACCAGAGTTCTGCCCCTGCCCCTGTAGGCATCTTCCCTCACATTTCATATGTTATAAATCATTTGTATACCAAGGTGAACTGTGATGATGAAGCCAACTATAAGGTCAGCTAGGGGCTACCCGTCAAGGGTAGAAGACAAAATATTATTGTAAAATCCTACCAAATCATCAACAGAGTGATCTGTTGGAGGATCAGTCATATCCTTCCAGGTCTCCTGGAAATGCTCTGGATCCATTAGCCTACAAAATGAACCATCAAAACAGGTCCCTCATCCTGACAGGCTACGTGTGCCACAACCTAAAAACATAGGATATAATAGTCAATACATGACAGGATGGGGTGAAGAGACAGACTAACAAAAATAATAGAATATGCACATTTCTTAGCCAATAAGAAGCAGTAATTGCATCTCACCACCTGCCTACCTATTAGTATGTTGCAGTTTATACTATGCATTATGGAGGAGGGTCCTGAAGGAGGATTCATAAATTTTAGGCCAGAAGGGATTATTACATCATGTAATCTGACCTCCTGTATTACAGGCCGTAGCAGTTCACCCTTTTAACCCTGTATTGAGTCCAGAAACTCAAGATAAGATGACGGCTTTACAGATTTTGACTGGAAGCTCTTCAAATTTGTAAGAAGAGACATGGGAGAAAGCATGAGAGTCCTTGTCAGCATAGCAGGCAATCAAGGCTGGTGCAGTGAAGATTGTGAAGGTCTTTGGAAGTAAATGCAACAAGTTTGTGATTGCAGAGAAAGATGGGGAGCCAGCTGAGGGACTTAGAGAAAAATGACATATACTGATGAGGCAGAAAGATAATTTTAGCAGCAGCAATTTGGATGGATTGAGGTGGGAGAAGCTAAGGTATCAGGGGCAAAGAAAAGGAAATTATTACAGTAGTCAAGGGATGAGATAATCAGGCGTTGGACAATAATTTTGGCAGTGTGGACAGAAAGGAAAGATCAGAGCTTGCAGATGTTGCACATGAAGAAGCAGGAAGATTTAGACATGGCCTAGATGTGCTGGTCAAAAGAAAAGGCCAAGTCATGCATAAAGTATGGGTTTGAGACACAAGGAGGACTGTGGTCCTGTGCACTATAACAGAAAAAGGGGGAGTGGGCAGGGGTCAGGGGAAAGATCAGGAAATTGATTTTGGCCATGTTATGTTTCAGTTGATAACTAGATGTCCATGAGAAGACGGTAGAAAGGTAGGCTTTGAGATTCTAGTATGGATGAAGGAAGAGAGGTCCAGAGTAGAGGTTTGGATTTGACAGCCCTGTTGGATGTGGGAGATAGCTCTCTGCATGGTCCACAGTCATCACTTCCACATCCCTCTTGACAGTCTATGACCTAGTCTGGTTCCCAGGCATCCCTTTGCTACCCCGCCTTCTCCTAGGGGCATAGTACCTTCTTATATGGCTCTCCTCATGGCATCGACAGTCAGCTCTTTGCCTCCCTTTTGTATAAGGGCCTCATATGGTCCTTCCCTTGCTCTGCTCCTTCCCTGGGGCTAGCCTTGACCTTACAGCTCAAGTCCGGGCATTCCCTCTGCTGGTGCCCCTGTTGCCCACAGGCCCAACATGCCCATCCCTTCCCTGTTCTCCTCACCAGTGGGTGTTTTCCTGAGCTCTATTTTCTTCCCATTCTCTGGGTGAGGTCTCTGTCGCCCATCCCGATAGGAACACTCTGCTTTCCAATGTCCTTGTCGCCCACAGGCATAACATTCTCCTGGCCTCTTGGTCCTGGCAGATGACAGAACAAGGAGCAATGGTCTCAAGTTGCAGTGGGGAGGTCTAGGTTGGATATTACAAAACACTATTTCACTAGGAGGATGGTGAAGCACTGGAATGGGTTACCTAGGAATGTGGTGGAATCTCCATCCTTAGAAGTTTTTAAGGCCCAGCTTGACAAAGCCCTGGCTGGGATGATTTAGTTGGTATTGGTCCTGCTTTGAGCAGGGGATTGGACTAGATGATCTCCTGAGGTCTCTTCCAACCCTAATCTTCTATGATTCTACCAGCCACCTTATACTATATAAGTTACAGCAGTGTGTGTTTTATGTTTTACCCTCAGCAATGTGTTTGAAAGGGTACTATGTTTCAGGAGGAGAGCCCAGGATCACATTCCTCTTTACATACAGATGCATGTGAAACATCATTCCTATTATCACTATGCAGCACAGAATCCGGAACACCTCAAGTATTATTATTGAGAATTGACAACTATGGAGCATTTCCCCAGGAATGTCATTTGGAAAGGAAATTTCCGCGATCTGGCATGCACCTATATCAAAATATGATTATAAACGGAAAGCAAAAGTGAGTCAGACAGATGTTTTAAACAGGGGGTTGGACTAGATGACCTCCTGAGGTCTCTTCCAACCTTAATATTCTATGATTCTATGATAAGATGACTGGGATGAAGAGGACCTAGACAGATAAGGGAACCCACATTGGAGCAGGACAGGCTGCAGTAGGGACCCAGACCCTGGAGGAGGGAGGCAGATTGCTCCTCCTGGCAGAGAACTGAGGCAGGAGAGGGGCATCCTGAGGGCACAGCTGCATGGGAAGCAGGGATGATTATACCCCCTGGGGTAGTCAGTCTTAAGGGGGAGATGTGTGATGGGACGTGTGCCGCACTCTGGCCTATAAGGGGTTAATAGAGCCCTAAGGAAGCTGCACAGAAGGCAGCCAGTTAGAGAGGGGCTGTGAGGAGCAGCCAGTCAGGGCTGCGATGGCCCATATAAGAAGATCTGCAGAGCAGAGCAGGTTCAGTCATTCCCTGGAACTTGAGGAGAGAGAAGGGCCGGCTGCCTTGCAAGGTGAGGGTAGCAAGCACCCTGGACAGAACAGTACTTCAGGCAGACACCTGGGGAGCTAAAGGCAACTCCTGGTGGGCTGCAAGGATCTGCAGGCTGAGGCCCTGAGACAAGGGCAAAGAGGGTGCTGGGGTCACAGGGAAGTGGCCCAGGAAAACCTACTGGAGGGGGAGCTGCAAGCAGCGGCTATCTACAGGGTTCCCGGGCCAGGACCCAGAGTAGTGACTGGGTTCCCCCCCACACACACACGCACCCTTTCCTCACCACTGAGGAAGTAGCCACACAACTGGCTGTGGTTGCCACTGAAGGAAGTGGTTGGACAGTGAAGTGCAGTTTCTCTGGAAGGGGGGAGAACTAAGTGTAAGACAGCTGGAGGGCTGTGTCCTGAAGAGGATGCCGCAGTCCTTGGGGTGACATGGATCCAGTAGCAGAGATGATGGCAGGCGAGACGCCACCAGGAGAGGGCACAGAGATAAGTCCCAAGACAGCCAGTAGGAGGTGCCGTGGTGGTGAGTCCCACCCTGTCACAAGCCCAAAGAGTCAAAGGTGTTAATAAGACCCTGTCATTGTCCAACATTAAACAGAGACCTTCGCCTGCTTAGTACCATGACAAACATATCATTAAAACCTTTTCCACGTTGTATTCAAGATACTGAAAAGGGAAAACAGTTCAAACATTTGAAGTGTAAGCTATTTTAACATCCCTTGTTCCCTTTCCCTTCAGCTGGAGAGTTTTTAGAAGGAACCCCACCCCATTTAACAGTCTCTCAGATAACATTAAAGAGGCTAATAACTGTCCTTTTTGGGAAAAGAGAAGAAGTTAGTTGAGATAGGCAGGAACTGGTGTTACTGCTGCTATTACAGTTTGATCCCGTTTCCTAGAAGACAAAATAAGACCAACACACACACAAAGAAAGGGAAAAGAACAGCAAAAACAGAAATCTCTGTCTGGCATTGACTTTTGTTTGCAACTTCACTGCTGGAGAAACACAGGCATAACACAGTCTTATCAGTCACTCTGAGAACTGGCAAACTTGTACCAGCATTGGGCTGTTCAGGGCATTGCTTTTAGTTGCCTCTTCCTGGTTACAGGCTTTCGGAAGTATTGTAAAATATACAGGTTTGGCTGTTTAAGCCAGATTTTTATTAGAGAAAAGGAAAAAGGAGAGGGACAGGAAAGAGAAGAAATAAAGTGGGGAAGGAAAAAGACATGGTGGGGGAAGAGCAACAAAAGTGTCACAACCCAGGTGATGTTTGGGGCTCAGCAAGTAGAGGCAGTAATATCATCTCTCTTTGGCCTGCTCTGGTCAGAACATCTCTTAGGTTTAGGATGAAGAAGGTCCAGGGTCCCAGAAGGGTAGGAGGGCAGCCATGATGGTGAAGCTTGCTCCAGTAGCCAATTTTTCTCCCCAAATCTCTTTCTTTAAGGATCCCCAAAGTAATGGGCAGAATAGTTAGGCCTAATATCTGACACCAATTTTGGTTCACTGATTTCTGGTTCAACACTTCTCTTGTTTACAAGACATAATCTTAACATAGTCCTTGAATGATCTCGTAGGCCTTTTTGTTTGTACTAATTCAGTCTTTGACTTCCTTTTGCAACTTTTCCCATCAACATTTATTATTCTAGGTTAATGTGATCACACTTTGTAGCATTGAGCTTAGAGTAAATGTATAGGCCCAATTATCATAGCATTTCTGTGTGGCAAGGGATGAGATAGGATCAGCAACACTAGCTCAACCACTTAAGGATTCCTCTTATACTTTGGGAACAAGTTGGCTTTGTGCTTCTAGATCAGAAAACTTAGATTAATGGAGATGAGGCTTGGACCATAAATATTTGAGGGTAAAATATGGTCTGCTTATTTTACTAGTTTTCTCCTTTTTGCCTCTACTTAGATATACATATGCATATATAGGGATACATATATAGTACATGCACAGCCAAAAGACAACATGCATACACAGTGTAAAAAAGGACTTGTTTCTGCCTGTATAAACCACTTCTTTCATCACTGCTGCTTAATGCTATAAGCTAGTAGCATAGGCCAAATACTTTCACTATGCTTACATATTAGACGTTTGGCTTTCTTCTTTCCTGCCACATTGGCAAGGGAAGAGATTTAGACTCAGGTTTCAATTTTCCAAAGTTAATTAGGTCACATTTTCAAAAGTGACTGAAATTCCATGTGTCTGAGGCTCTTTTCAGTGGGACTTAGGGTCCTAAAAATGCAGATAGGAGCCTAGTATGATTTTCAAAAGTGCCAGCACAGGTTAGCCTATCCTGCCTAGATGCTTTTGAAAATCCCATTAGGTGCCTAAATATCTTTGAAAATCTGACTCTTAGGATGCTAAGTCCCAGTGAAGGAGGGCCTAAGGGTAGGTCTATACTTACCTCCGGGTCCGGCGGTAAGCAACCGATCTTCTGGGATCGATCCTGGAAGTGCTCACCGTCGACGCCGGTACTTCTGCTCAGCGAGAGGAGTACGCGGCATCGATGGGGGAGCCTGCCTGCCACGTCTGGATCCGCAGTAAGTTCGAACTAAGGTACTTCAACTTCAGCTACATTATTCACGTAGCTTAAGTTGCGTATCTTAGTTCGAAATGGGGGGTTAGTGTGGACCAGGCCTAAGACATATTGGCTCTTAGTCGCTTTTGAAAATCTGACTCGGGCTCCTAAGTAACTTTGTCACTTTGGAAAATTTTACTCTCAGTCTACTAAGAAATCAAACAATGAAACTATTTCATTTCTCTTTTGAAAGTTGTTTGTGTGTGATTTCCAATATCTATACAATTGCCCTCAGCTTTCAAACCTAAACAATAACAAAGTGGTAAGGATTTTCAGTTCAGCTACCTTAATTCAGAGATGACTGCTGAATGATAGGAATTGGCAATGATATCCAACAAATGTGGCTAGGAGAAGGGTGTCTCCGTTTTTTGTTTTTTGTTTTTTTTTTCTTAAAAAGGGGACTTATTTGTGCTAAATGCTTTTTGTGGGACAGAGAGATGAGACTGTGCCAACCAAATCTCATCAGGGTCATCAGTTCTGGCACTGGTGCCTGGGTCATTGAGACTGACCCCTATTACAGTACAAACTACTTCCATGTAACAACCGCACCAGGAAAATCTCATGGTATGGACAATTCTGGAGTCCTATGCAGCACATAAGACATGCTCTACCTCTCTGCACTGTGGTCCCTGATGGTACAGGAGTTCAGTCAGCCGGTACCAATGGATCCTCAGGCCCCAGCTGTGTGCTTACTGCGCAGCAAGGATTAGCCCTCGGTACTGGGGGGGGCTAGATCTTTGAAACTTTTGGTACTTTCACAATCTATGCAGTCTGGGGGTAAACCCAGCATGATATCCTTGGTACTAATCTCTCTGGAGAGATGGCCTAGGACTTTGGGGGTGCCTCTCACAGCACACCATGGTCAGGTGACAGAGAGTCCTCCTCAGAGTCTGAGGTAGGCTCTTGTGCCCCTTGCTCTTGGAATAGAAGGCAGCACGCCCCTTCTCCTTCATCAAATGAGTTCCAGTACTGGTATCCACCTGATATCCAGAAACAACCTAGAGACAGGGACCCATGGAGCAGTCATCGCTGGGGTCCTATGCTGTACCCATGACCCTACTGGAACTCCTGGGGGCCCTGCCTCCCATTTCCAGGTCCTCCTGAGTTCCTCAAACTTTCAGACTTCCTAGCAGACAACATTCTAGCACATGGGAGGAGGTCCAGGAGGTTATCATAATTCTGAGCAAGACCCTGAAGTCCTGTAGCCTTTGGAATCTCCAACCATTATGCTGCAGGAGGATCAGCCTCCTTTGTATTCTTTCTGTTCATTGCCTGATGAGACTGTAGATTGCAGAGTAGTCCTCACCTATCCAAGATCACTTCAGGGGTTATCAAGACCTTCTAAAAAGAGTTGCCACCTTTCTTGATATTCCTGTTGAGGCGGTCCAGGAGAATTCTTACAGACTGGTAGATATTCTGGGTTTGGCAGGGTCTTATAGAGTGGCTCTACTATCAATGACGCCATAGTAGAACTGACAAAATCCTTGCATCAAATGCCCCCCGCTCTGCCTCCCACAGCTAAGAAAAATAAGATCAGGTTTTGTGTCCCTTCTCAAGGACATTTTAATACCAATCCTTTGCCAGGCTCCTTAATAGTCTCAGCAGTGAATCAGAGTGCCTCGAGCTCAACCTGATTATACCCAAAAGGACATGGACACAAAGAAATTAGACATTTTTGGTAGGAAAAATTATTCCACATTTGGACTACAATTTTGTATCACTAACTAATAAGCCTTATTAGCCAGATACAATATGCTGAAGTTCTCAGACAAGTTGCCAGAGGATGCTAGGCAGGATTTCCAGAAACAAGGGCAAGTTGGTGGCTTGCACCTCTCTGCAAGCATGTTTGGGTGGCATGAATCAGCAAACAGAAGGATGGCATCTGCAGTGTCTATGTGCTGATATTTGTGGCTTCAATCCCAGGTCTACTTCAGGAGCTCAAGCAAATGACCCAGGATGTCCCCTGCAAAGGTCTTATGCTTTTCTCACAGAAGATGAACCTTTGAGACTGTTGCAGTTGTTGAGAATTTATACACTTTTCCCTAAAAGAAAGCCATTCCACCCTCAGAATTTACAGAGATACCTGCCTTTCCCACTGAGACAGCCTGACCAATATAGGTCATTTGGAGTACGTTGGTCAGTTTTCTTCTTCGATGAGTTCTTCCAGATGGGAAATCCCAAAAACTTTGACTGCCTTGTGGAGGATAGAGTATCAATGTGACAGATTCAGTCACAGAGACCCCCTTGGGACTGTCACCTGATGTGCTGAAATTATCTCTGAGCCTGTTTTTCCTGATGGCTTGGGACTCGAGAGTCCTGCCTTGTTCAGACAGACATGCTAGTCTGCTGTAACACAGACCCAGGTCTGTTCCACATCCCCAAAGCTGCAGAATTTAACCAAAAACTGCTCAGCAAGTACTCCTGTCTCCAGCACCCAGACATCCAGCTCCCAATGGGATCCAAACTCCAAATAAATCGTTTTACTCTGTATCAAGCTTATACAGGGTAAACTCATAAATTGTCCACCCTCTATAACACTGATAGAGAGCTATGCACAGCTGTTTGCTTCCCCAGGTATTAATCACTTACTCTGGGTTAATTAATAAACAAAAGTGATTTTATTAAGTATAAAAAGTAGGATTTAAATGGTTTCAAGGAATAACAGACAGAACAAAGTAAGATACCAAGCAAAATAAAACAAAACACGTAAGTCTAAGTCTAATACATTTAAGAAACCGAATATAGGTAACTCTCACCCTCAGAGATGTTCCAATAAGCTTCTTTCACAGACTAGATGCCTTCTTAGTCTGGGCCCAATCCTTTCCCCTGGTACAGTTCTTGTTAGTTCCAGCTCAGGTGGTAACTAGGGGTTTTCTCGTGACTGCAGCCCCATTTGTTCTGTTCCACCCCCTATTATAGCTTTGGCACAAGGCAGGAGGAATCCTTTGTCTCTCTCTTGGTTCCCACCCTTCCTTCTAAATGGAAAAGCACCAGGTTTAAGATGGATTCCAGTATCATGTGACATGTTCACATGCCCTGTCAGATTCCATTACACACTAGCTGGCACCCACATACACAGGAAGGCTTACAAGTAAACAGAGCCATTTACCACCAATTGTCCTAGTTAATGGGAGCCATCAAGATTCTAAGCCACCATTAATGGCACACACTTTGCATAGTTACAATAGGACTTCAGAGTAATACTTCATATTTCTAGCTTCAGATACAAGAATGATACATTCATACAAATAGGATAAACACACTCAGTAGTTTATGAGCTTTGTAATGATACCTTACAAGAGACCTTTTGCATAAAGCATATTCCAGTTACATTATATTTACACACATAAGCATATTTCCATAAACATATGGAGTGCACGTCACAATCAGATCATGACATACAATTTTCTCCCTCCCCCTATGTGCTTAGTCCCATATTACCACTGTCCTATGTACTGTGGACCAAAATTATGCCCTGCAGTTTATTTCCATTCCCCATCCCAACTTCCTTCCCTATCAGTCTTCAGGGATCACTCTCATTAGGATGTCCTCCTCTGTTTGGAAGCTATAGAATCAGTTACCCCTCCAACAAGGAAAGGCTTTTTATGACTTTTTATTCATGTTACTTTCTGATTCCAAAGGCAAAAGGAGGTCTCAAACCCATCTGGGACTTGGAATCTAGCGCATCTGGCACATAAATATCTTTCAACACCAGCTACAACAGTGCCATGAGAATGCCTATTCTCACTTTTAGATGACATTGTAAACAAGCAACAGGGTGCATTATCTTCTGCAAATGTAAACAAACTTGTTTGTCTGCGCAATTGGCTGAACAAGAATTGGGACTGAGTGCACTTGCAGGCTATAAAATTTTACATTGTTTTATTTCTGAATGCAGGTTTTTTTAACATAATTCTACATTTGTAAGTTCAATTATTATCGGTTTACAGTCCTATAGTTCTAAGGTCTGATTCCTCAAGAGTATTCACAAAATGCATGGCGGTGGTAGCTGCATTCCTAAGGAAAGTAGAGGTGCAAGCATTTCTGTATCTGGGTGGTGTGAGATTGATCCAAGCTCCAACTGGAAGTCTGTTTATCCAGGATCCAATCCCTCTCCAGTGTTCTGGGTCTGTTGATCATTGAGGACAAATCAATATTCTCTCCAGTTCAGAGAATCGAATTTGTTGGGGGTGATTTTGGATTATACTGTGGCCAGGGTGTTCCTACCTCAAGCTGGATTCCAGACAATGTTAAACATTCTGGCTTGATAGGCCTTTTTCCCTCACATCAAGCAAGTGTCTCTACAGGTCCTCACAGACAACACTATGGTACTGTTCTACATGAATAGGCAGGGAAGGGCCAGATCAGATCAACTTTATACATTTTGGGGCATTTCATCTTGCAATACATTTAAAAGCCTCCAACTTCTCTTTTGTTCAGAATAGCTTGGTGGATTGCCTGAGCAGATTGTTCAGCAGAGGTCACGAGTGGTCTCTTAGGCCAGATATGAGATTCATTTTTCAAAAATGGGGCCCTCGTATAGACTTGCTACTTGTCTCAACAAAAAAATACAATTCTTTTGTTCCAGGGCAGATTTCAGTCAGGAACAAAAAACAATGGACAGACACTGTCCCGCTATCTTGGAAAGACAAACTGCCGTATGCCTACCTTCCCATTCCCCTCCTTTTCTTGGTGTTGCTCAATTTCAAGCCACGATCATACTCGCTTGATCCTCCTAACACTGATTCTGCCTTGCCACCATTGGTTCTCTGTGCAGCTGGGCCTCTCAGCCAGGGCTCCTTTGACATTATGTTCAGAACCTTATGTGATCTCCCAGGACTATAGTCTTCTGCCATGTCCCAACCTGGCTGCTTTCAGTCTTATGGCCTGGATGCACCATGGATGATGCCTCAGGAGGTTCAGGGAATGTGCAAAAACATTCTCCTGAATAGCAGAAAGCCATGTACTAAATACACTCACCTGTATGGGTGGTCAAAATAGAAGGGTATTTCACCATTCTGGGCCTCTAGCCAGCATGTTTTGGACTACTTGTTCACTGGAAACAACAAGGCCTATCAGTTAGTTCCATAAGAGTTCACCTGGGAGCTATCTCCACTTTCCAGATACCATTTTTGGGTCACTCAATGTTTTCTAATATGATGTCAATTTCTTAAAGGATCATGACAGATTAGAACTCCATGTCATGGATCCCATTCCTCCATGGGACTTAAATCTGGTGCTAGAAAGATTGATGGATATGGCCTTTGAACTGAGGGAGATTGGATGTGGCCCCACCCTTTATATCATCGTGCACCAGCACGAGGCAGATGCTCTGACGGGTACCACTAAAGGAAAAATTCCTGACTCTGGTGCCCTGGGCATATTCACACCTAAACTGGAACGGACATATGCAACATATCTCAAAGAATGAATTTACAGATCAGGTTAGTTACCGTTTTTATATGAACAAAGCTTCTGTTAAAGTCGGAAGTCCTGCCCAAGTGAGGATTGCAGAATGAGGCTTGTAATTCAAGTAACTTGTTTCCTAGTAACCATGTGTACTTTGCCAACAAGACACTGTTGTTGTTTTTTCAGATGTATTGGATTGACAGAATTACAAAATGCCTAATATTGTCCAGTGAAATAAGTCTCCTTGCAAATTGACAGCATAATTGCTTGGCTTGGGGGGAGAGGGGATCTGAGGCTGTACTCAGTAAAATACTTGTGATTCATTTAAGGCTTGTCAGAGTCATATTTATCCCATAATGAAGATGAAAGTTACAGATGAAGTAAAAAAAAAAAAATGTTGGGCCTGCTCCATCTCCTGTTGAAATCCATTACAAAATTTCCATTGACTTCACAGTGAGCATTATCTGGCCATTTTTAGTGTAGAGGGTTTTCCTTTTGCCTGTTTCATTCAGACTTTGTGAAGTTTATTGATGCAAATGGCTGTGCCAGGTGCTCAGCACCTCTCAGAATTTAATCAGTAGTACAAATGCCATAGTAGAATTAAAAGTAAAATGATAAACAGAATATTACATACTATCATATAATGGCGATCCTGTGTGAAGATGTTGTAGGTTCAGTGCTGAACCCAGTTACAGTCCCTTGGTGCTCATGATATATTCCTTAACATTGTTCATCCTGTGCACTGAATGAGGGTGGGGTCCTATGGAAAAACAAAAGCATGTGATCATCCAATTCAAGACTATATCAAAATGCATATGGACAAGGGGGGCCGAATAATGTTGCAGACTTACACCTGGCATTTGCTAACTTTTAGTGCTTGATTTTGTGATTTTGAACAACATCCTTTAAATACATTTTATGTAATTATAACAAAAACGTTCTATCATGTGTAAACATTTATGACCCCTGACATTGGCTCGAACCTAGAACTTACAGAACAGATTTCTGTCACAGCTAAAAAAATAAGTGTGTAATCCGATGGCTGTTGTCCTCTTTAGCCCAGACACTCAGAGGAGATGTAATGCATTGAACCAGTGTGTTTAAATACTAGTGTTAGGAGGGCTCATTCCAAGTGTCTAAGGTCTACGTAGTTGCTGCTTTTGAAACAACCTCCTGCACTGGTCATCAGCACAGGACTTAATGTGATTTTTAGCACTGCAAGCACAAAACACTATTGTTTGCACTGAAGTAGTAATTGTATTAGGACTGGTCTACACTTAGGCCATGTCTACACTTACAAGAAGAACAAGAGTACTTGTGGCACCTTAGAGACTAACAAATTTATTTGAGCATAAGCTTTTGTGGGCT
>NC_048300.1:28677806-28799757 GCF_013100865.1 Trachemys scripta elegans | reverse complement strand
AGCCGTGTTAGTCTGTATCCGCAAAAAGAACAGGAGTACTTGTGGCACCTTAATAGCTCATCTTAATTAATTAGCCTCTTTGAGATGGTATGGCAACTTCCACCTTTTCATGTCCTCTGTTTGTATATCTATCTTCTTACTGTATGTTCCATTCTATGCATCTGATGAAGTGGGCTGTAGCCCATGAAAGCTTATGCTCAAATAAATTTGTTAGTCTCTAAGGTGCCACAAGTACTCCTGTTCTTTTTGTGGATACAGACTAACACGGCTGCTACTCTGAAACCTACAATTACAAGCTTACAGTAACAGTACCTATATAAATAAAACCAGCTCACCGAGCAGCGGTAGCTATGTCAGCGGGAGAGCGTATACTGCCGACATAGTGCTGTGCACATGAGTGCTTATTCTGGTAAAACGCACGTTGCACAGGGTGTGTTTTTTTCACACCCCTGAATGACAGAAGTTTTGCCAACATAAGTGCTATTGTAGACATGGCCTTAAAAGTTTTGCCAGCATAGGCTTGTGGGTTAGGAGTGTCAAAAAAACACATCCCAACTGAAATAGCTATTCTGGTAAAAGACCTAGGGTTGGTAAAGTCATACTGGCAAAATTGCTTGTGTTATGGGGTTTGTTGTTTGTATGTGGAGTTGGGAAGGTTTGTGTCAGTACAGCTACATTGGCAAACCTTTTCTAATGTATAGACTTTTGTTGGCTGCAATAGCAAGCTGTTATTCTCAAAGGACTAGTTATTTTGAGGGGTTGAAAAAGTGGGCATAACCGCTTTTATCACACAGCATATCTGAGGATGTAAATTTGGCAAACTTTTGAAAAGTGGCATGGCTAAATGAATGAGACTTTCATCAGTTATACAGTAGAGCCTCAAAGTTACAAACATCAGAGTTATGACTAGACAGCCACACACCTCATTTGGAACTGGAAGTATGCAATCAGGCAGCAGCAGAGACACACACAAAAAAGAGACAAAAAAAAAACCAAATGCAGTACAGTACTGTGTTAAAGGTAATCTCCAAAAAAAAAAAAAAAAAAGAGGAAAAGCAGCATTTTTCTTCTGCATAGTAAAGTTTCAAAGCTGTATTAAGTCAATGTTCAGTTGTAAACTTTTGAAAGAACAACCATAACATTTTATTCAGCATTACAAAAATTTCAGAGTTATGAACAACCTCCATTTCCAAGGTATTAGTAACTCTGCGGTTCTACTGTATTAGAGATCTATTCCCTGCTCTACCAGCAGTGACTTTGTGCAGTGACCTGTATTGTAAAAAGGGGGTAAGAGGGCTGATATTTGAGTTTACAGCTCATGGCACCTAGGCTAGTGCACTTCCCCAATTCCAATGGGTATTTTGACAGAAGAAAGCCAGAGGCGGTAGAGGATGTATTTGTCTGTGTCTCCTCCATAGGTTCAGTTCTGACTGGCTCATTCACATAAATGCAGTGAGCTCAGAGAGGACTGGGACATGCACAGTACAATTAGGTGGTTCAAAGTATTCAAGGACAAGTCTCAGTAGAAGTTCTACTGCACTTGTGCAAACAGAAATTTTCTGGGGCTTATAGCTTGATCAAATCAGAGTGGATTTTCATGAAGATAGCAACAGGCATGTTTCTTACAGAACTAGCTTACTGATGAATTGCATGATCCTGTTCGAAGCCAGACAATTGTTGCATTTTAAAAAAATGGTTGGAAAATTTTTGAACACTGGCAAAACCTATTTTTCACTAGCCCCATTCCCAAAGGATGGCTGCATCATGTTTGTTCAAACTCTCTAAAAAATATTCAACTTCAGCCAGAGACCAAGCATGACAAACTTCAGCATAAGTGGTTAATGTTTGCCAAAGTTATAAGTGATTGAAAACAGAGGGTTATAATAGAAAGTGTTAAGCAACCGTAAGATGTGTTGCTACTGATCCACCTAAAATACAAATACAAAAGTATACTAAACACAAAAATCTACATGAATGTAATGGTAAGACTGTACAGTCACAGAGCAAAAGCTAAGGTTTGAACGGAGATGTTAATATGCTTGTGTTGCATTTCCTATCTGCTTTTATGGTATTATTTTATGGTAGGGTTACCATACGTCCGGATTTTCCCAGACATGTCCGACTTTTTGGGCCTCAAATCCCCGTCCGGGAGGAAATCTCAAAAAGCTGGACATGTCCGGGAAAATAGGGAGGGAGGGGTCGTGGTTCTTGGGTCCTGGCCAGAGCTGCTGGGGCCGGGGGCCGGCGGTGCTCAGCTGGGGGCCAGAGCCGCTGGGGCCGGGGGCCGGCGGTGCTCGTCCGGGGGCCGGAGCCGCTGGGGCCGGCGGTGCTCGGCCAGGGGCTGGGGCCGCTGGGGCCACCGGGACCAGGGCAGGCCGGAGCCGCTCGGCCGGAACTAGGGCCGGCGCCCCAGGGCCCGAGCCAAGCCAGGCAGGAGATGCCGGGGCAAGAGCCTCTTGGCCTGGGCCGGCCAGCTGCCAAGGGGAGCCACTCGGCCTGGGGGGCCGGACTGGGCCGCGCCGTGCCCCACCCCAGCCCCAGCCCCAGCTTACCTGCTGCGTCCCTGTTTTAGGCTTCCCATGAACATTTGATTCGCCAGAAGCAGGGGACGGGGAGAAGCAGGGGAGCGGAGCATTCAGGGGAGGGGGCAGAGTTGGGGCCAGGAAGGGGCAGAGTTGGGGCGGAGATGGGGCGGGACGGGGACGGGGCCCCATGGAGTGTCCTCCTTTTTTTAAATTAAAATATGGTAACCCTATTTTATGGTATTAAGAGCTAACTTTCCACTTTAACCTGGAAGCGGGAATAGAGAGCATTTCATCTGTGCAATGTGGCTGAGAAAATATTGCAGCTGGAACCTTAACTTTCGTATTTCCTTACTGTGGTTTTTATCTCTTCAACCTTCATTGTGCATTAATAGAGATTTTGCATCTACTTTCCTAGACTTTTTTCTATATTTTTTTTCACTGCTGCAATTAAAATTCATTGTGCTAAATGGTTCTAGAATCTAAATGGTGATAATTAGGGGCTAAGCAAATCAAGGGAACTATTTAGGAGCAAAGTTACTTGCATGTGGAAGGGCTTCCATATGCATGGAGTTATTCAGGAATGGCTCCACGTGTTACTACATCATAAGTGTCTGCAGGACTGGGTCACGTAGCTCACTGAGATGAAGAGAATAGGCTGAATGTTGTTGCTGCTGTTGTTTGACAATTCACTTGAGACAGCTTTCTGATATGTTGGCTAACAAGAACAGCACATCTGTTTACAATGTGACAATATTATTTTTGTAACAAGAAAAAATAGGTTGTGTCTCTGATCTTTTTTAATTAAACTAAGGTTTAGGAGTTAAAGAATATGGAAAATGCAACAGAAATTATAGAGGTAATCCACTATTAAAGGACCAATTTTCAATAGTTATTCATATTAGGGTTTGGGGCGAGGGGTGAGGATATTGTTGTGAGTGTGTGCTTCAAAAAGACATTTACCAAACCCTTCATGCAGAATGTGCCCAGAGCCCCTTCTGAGCAGAAAACAATGAGTATCTCCGAATGGGTAGAAAGAATGTGGAACAAAAATGTGATCTAAGGGATATCCTAATGAAATCAGGTTTTCATTAGGTTCTGTTAAACTTTAGGAAGGGAGAGTTGTTTTTACTTTTAGACTTTTCCTCCCAAACCAAACCAAGATACTTCATCTTTCTATGTGCCTGGTCTCCATGTTAAGTTTCAAACTCTATCCCCGTTATAAAAAATCCTAACCACACTTTTTAAATGGGAAATTTCCTCCACCCACATCCAAAAATGAACAAAATCTTTTCAGCCAAACTACACCTTCAAGCAGACAACACATGTTTTCACTCTCAGAACACAGTGCTATGTGAAACGGGCATTTATTAAACTTTTGCCATAATAAATAAACACAGCTTGAAAGTCTTTCAGGAGCACCAATCTCTTCAGTGACCACACTCCGCTCCCCAATGCTTTGTGACATTGGCCTCTTCAGCATAGTTCCTAATCTTATAGGAACGGGACACAGGGAATTATAGCCTTGACATTCCTGCCATATAAACAAACGTGCACACACAAAAAGTTACATTTACATTAAAATACTCCAGGATATATATTCAAACTCCAGGATATATATTCTAATTTCTTCTTCTTCTTTGTGTAGCATTTATATTGGCTTAGAAAATGTATATCAAAATTAGCAACATGTCAAAAAGTGGGACTGAGATTATACTGAATAATGCAACCTTCGCAATAGCAGCTACTGTCTGCTCTATTGGTAATAAGTAATGCAGCAGGCAGGCAGAATTGTAGGAAAGAAATCTTTAAGTATGCCAAGTGGCCAGTGTTAAAACTGAGCCTCTTTTGTTTAAGAGCTAGCAGTTTGCCCTCTGCTTGTACTCCTGAGTCCCCTGGACTCCAGGGCCTGGAGTCACACTAAAGGAGATTACTCCTGAAATATGACTAGGGTGACCAGATAGCAACTGTGAAAAAACGTGACAGGGGGTAGGAGATAATAGGTGCCTATATAAGAAAAAGTCCCAAAAAACAGGACTGTCCCTTTAAAAATGGGACATCTGGTCACCCTAAATATGACCCTCTTTCTGCAGCCGCACTCAATACACTATGCTACCAGGCAATCATCTGGATATTCAGATATATTGTATATGGGTTTGGCGTAAGTTTCTGAAGAGGTTGTCTTTGCAAGTATTTTTGTTTTTCATAGTGAAATTCTCCAGTGATGCAAAAAGCCAGCAAGGGCCTCTGAATCAATTAAACTCTGAGGGCATGCAGACAAACAGTGCATGAGTATCTGCACATCCCTGTGCACCATGGAAAGGTACTCGGCTTGCCCTACATAGGCTGACATGGAAGGCTGCAGTGGGGGCAAGTCAGGGGGCACTGGGCATGTACTGATGTGACTATGTTGGACCCCAAGACTCTATTGACTTCAGATCAGGCACCATGAGTGGAGATGTTTGGGTGACCATTGGAAGGGAAAGGATAGGGAGCAAAGCAGCTCCTACTCTGGGTCTGGGATGGATATGGAGGGATAGATTACATCTCCCCAATTCCACACTGCACCTGCATAGGATAGGCACCTGATTTCAATGAGACTATTCACAATAGTAGACATAAACATCTACATAAGTTACTCCTAGGGGAATTCTCCACCACTGGGCAATATAGAATTTTTCAGAAATTAACACTGTGCACGCAGAATTTCCTTTCCCCCACAGAAATGGGCTACAGTGCTGCTAGCTACCACTAGGGGCCACTGGAGTTGCCAGAGGCCAGCTTACACATAGAAGACTGCTGGGGGGAGGGAGAGGGAGCTAGAGGGTTCCTGGCAGCTTCAGTTCCCAGCATGCCCTGAGGGAAGGAGAGGGCAGAGTGCAGGGAATTCCATGGAAGCTTGGGACCAAGCATCAGGCTGTTTCTTCCTCTGGATCACTGGGCTCTGGGGGCTGGGGGGCGGGTGTCTGCTCAAGGGGGCCCCACAGCTGGTCTCTAGGGGGTAGGAGGTTCGGGTACCTAGGCTGGGACGGCCCTGCATCTGGGCTCAGGGGGCAGGATCAGGGGGTGTATTGGCTGGGGGCACAGGTGGGCTCTGGGGGCGGGTATATGGGTTGGGGGCAGCCTGTGACTGGGCTCTGGGGGGAGGGTTGTGGGTGTCTGGCCCCCCTGCTGGGCTCTGGGGCAGGGGAAGGAGGCAGAGAAACAGGAAAAGCGTTGTCATAGGGGTTTCTTTAAGTCTCTACTCCTGGGGAAATTTTTGTATGTGTCTGAATTGTTACAGATATACTTGATGACAGGTATTTTGAAATAAATTACCAAAATAATTGAAACTAGCATGATCATGTAGTGTTATTTTGACAAAAAAATTGCAACAGTTTGCAGAATTTTAAAATATTGTGCTCAGAAATTTTCATTTGTTGGCACAGAATGCCTCCAGGAGTAATAAGTGTTTGCAGGATTGGTGCCATAGAGCTCAAAAAGTCAAGTTTTTAATTGGTGCAGTGATTTCACCCAAAAGAACTAGTGGTTTTGGAATTATACCAGCATAATTAATGCAATATAACTCCTCTCCCTCCCATAGTGTGGGCACAGTTATATCAGCATAAATGTACTTATAATTTACTTATGTATGGGAAAGGGGATAAACCAGACCAGTATACCAGTTACCTGGGTCTATGCTAGGGATTGAACCAGTTTACATTATATATAAATAAAAATAATCACACCCCAATTGAAATAGTTATATGGTACAAAAACTGTGTGTAGAACAGGACTTTTTCTCTTATGTGCAACCATCTGTGATATCAATGTACATGTTTTATAGCTGAAACTGATAGAATTCTATAGAAATTTCCTTTGTCATCTAGATTTTAATAGACAGCAAACCCCTTTCTGTACAATTTTAAACCTATCATTAACAGGCAGTGGTCAAGAGATCCCTTCCTAGAATTGTTTAATTCTCCTAACAAAATATTATAGCTCCCCCCCCCATTTCTGTAAGATTTCTCCTTAATCCCATAGAGTCCATCTTAGTTTTTACTGTAATATTGAAAGTCTGCTGTAGTTTTCATCTCAGAAATCTTGCCTTTATGTAATATTCTTTCCTCTTTTACACCCTTTGAATAATTCTGAATGCTTTAAGCCTGTTTTGCTATTTCCCTCTGTAAATGAAAACACTACATTTTATTTGATACTGTGAGTGTTTTATAGAATCTTGTGAACATGGCTCAATTCTAGAAATAATATGACCAATGAGACAATTTTCCAGTAGCATCTTATCAGAAATAACAGATAATCTTCCCAGACCTGGTTCTGCTTCTTGGAAAAGGCTGATAATCCATTTAATAAAACAGAATTACTGAAAAGCACTGCTCCATAACATTGTAACTTTATTTCACAACTTGAATTATCCTTTCAAATTACTAGAAATTTGCATTTTAAAAAAATCACTCATCTGCTATATTAGCACTGAAACAGTCAAGAATACATTTTTCCTTCATGGCCAGGTTGTGTTCATTCTACGATGTGGCATTTTATTGATTTCTGGATTGGAGAGCTAGATACCTTGAAGATTATTCTTCTTCTGCAGCCACTTGCATAAGGTGAAATAAATTCCTAAGGCCAAGCCCAGGCCATGACACCCAATCTGAATGTGTCAATTAGGTACTGGGGATCTCTGCAGGGAAAGGAATCCTCCCTGCAAGGCTGAGAGTAGAGGTGGGTGCAATTTTTCATTAAAATTGCATTTTTTGTGAAATGATCTCTTTTTGGTCAATCAAAGCTATTTGGGAATTTGAAATAAATTCACCAGAGTTTCTCCCTCACCACTCAACATGAGAGGGAGGGGCACTAGATTCACATGGGGATTTAAGCTTACAAAGGGACAAAATCAGAGGAGGAAGTGGTGCCCTTATACCCCACAGTCCAGTGGTTAGGTTAGGGGAGAGGGAAGAGATGAGTGCTTAATTTGAAAAGAAAGAGTTTCTGGGGCTCAACTAATACATCCTCTGTACAGTGTGACCTTGCACACATCATACGTGCCAGGCTATGCTGTGTGGAGGTAGTGATTTTATTCTACACAATGGTGTTGTTTGCATAGTGTGACCTTATATGAACCACACATGTGAGGTCACACCTGGCATACCACTGACAGAAGAGGTCCTGGGGCACATCCCTAGCATGATAAGAGGTGCTGGAGCTGAGGCCTGGAAAGCCCCAGCACAAATTAATCTGTGGAGGAGATCCAGTTTGAATCCCCACTCTGGAGCAGAGACTTGAACCCAGACCATCCCATCTCCCATGTGAGTGCACCAGTCATTCTCTCACTCTCTTTGTTTAACTGAATATTCATATATGTTATGCGAAGTGGAACAACTTCAGTTGGAGAGATTGAGAGAGCCTGACCTGATAATGTCCTATCGCTTGGTGATTGGGATACACACCTAGAAGAAGAAGGAGTCTGGGTTCAACTCTCTGCTCAGGGCAGGGATTTGAATCTGGGTTTTCCACATTCCAGGCAAATACCCTATTCATTGAATGTAAGGGGGTGCCACTGCTGCCACATACTCTCCTGTGAATCTTGCCCTGTGTTTTCTTTGTTTTTATTTTTTTAAAGAGGTTAAAATGTTCAGCAATTAAATGCATCATTTGATCCAAAACAAAACATTTGTTACCTTTGTGATTTGCTAAAAAATTTAGAAATATTCAGTTTTGGTTCAATACATGCCAATTCTTTTTATTATTATTATTATTATTTTCAGCCCCAGAACCAAATAGTTATTTGCTCATTTCTAATTGAGGATATCAATGCAACCATTCTCTAGAGATTTTTAAGTGTCTGGAGAAACTTCTGTGGCCCTGTGTTACCGTTACTTTGGGGTATGCTCATTTATTAGTGTTACTCTTCGGGGGCCGGGGGGAAGGGGGGAGGTTCTGTAATTCTGTTGATGTACTGCTTGTGTCACTTGTGTTTTCATATGGACCTCTACTTCTCTCTTCTGCAAGTTCTCTCACAATGGAGCTATCCTGCAGGACCTAGGTTCCCCAGGGCTGGGTTCCTCCAGCCCCAGAATCAGATGAACACATTAACAGAGCGCGTTTGAGCGGACCAGGTCAATCAGCACTCCCAAGCTGACCCCTTATAGGTTCCAGAACTCAGTAGGCTGGGCGGTCCAGTACTTCCAAGCTGCTACCCTCCTATGCCACAGCTTCAGCACATCCCTATCCCCGCTTTCATGTTACAATTGTTCTGCTAGTAACTCACTTGATGAGCAAACCCCACAGAATTTTGGGGTGCTACAGGGATCTTTAGTTTAGGTAAGAGGAAAGTTGCTGCAGAGCAAATGGGGAAGCCAAAAACACAAGAGAGAGAGAGGGAGAGGGAGGGGAAGGGAAGCAACCAGCTTAACCATAAAAGTTATTTATTGCCAGTCAATAACCAAACAAGGAGAGCCAAACAGACAAAACAGTTACAATAGTAAATCTAGCTTAAATTTGATTACAAAGTCAGGTTTAGAAAACTATACCTGATCACACAAGTCAGGGTTAGAAAGGTATACCTAGAGTAGAAAAAAAAGAGAGCGAGAAAGAGAGCGAGAGACAGAGAGTTAGGTTCTCACCACTCCGTGAAGCTTGAACCAGTCAGGGGTTCCCTAGTGGTAGTGGTAGCTAAGGGTCCAGAGTGCTGTAGAAAAGGCAGAGCCCGCAGCACGATCAGTCAGGAAAAGATGAATGGGACTGATGCAGATTTTGGATCCAGGCATCGGAACACTTACTTGAGCGTGGGTACGTGTGGGTTTTTTTTTTTTTTTTTTGGTAGGGAAACAACAATGGTTCCAGGGATAACACTAGATTTGTTTTTGGGTAAACTGATGGGTCAAGGGAATATACCAAAGTTGTTTTGTTCAGGCTAGACAATAGGAACTGATCATTCCTGGCCATGGGCGGTGTTGCTTCGAGGGAGCTCAGAATGCAATTACGCAGCTTCAGTATTTTGGATACCAGTAAAGGATTTATTACTAGAATTGGTCTGATAACTACTGAGCTGGGTGTGTGTAGATGTGGGTTCATTAACATCTGGAGCAGAGATCACCCATCATGCAGTGCTTCCCTGCTTTTCTGGTCCCAGAGTTCAGTGCAGTTCTTGCCTTGGAATCTCTGTTCTCCATTCTGTATGCTAATGGAGATGCCTCCCTGTCCCATCTCCGATGAGGCTAGGGGAGTTGCCTTAATCCTGTCACATTTCTTCGGAGGGGTTTAGGTGTGTCTCCCACTGCCTTTTCATTGCTTTTTGTAAGTCTTTCTTCTGATTGGCTGTGGTTCAAGCAGAAGCTGGGGGGCGGTCCTTCATGAGTCAGACACACTGGATACTGTGCCCTGGTTCCCCAAAACACAGAGCTGACAGGTAACACTTGGCATGCTCCATTCACTGGACAGGGTGAAAGCCTGAAGAGACTGTGTAGCCTGCCTTTCCCCTGACCTCCTCCTACTCTGAAACTCACCTTACACACCTGGGGGAGGTTTAGGTTGCATATTAGGAAAAAAACGTTTTCACTATGAGGGTGGTGAAGCATTGGAATGGGTTACCTAGGGATGTGGTGGAATCTCCTTCCTTAGAGGTTTTTAAGGTCAGGCTTGACAAAGCCCTGGTTGGGGATTGGTCCTGCTTTGAGCAGGGGGTTGGACTAGATGACCTCCTGAGGTCCCTTCCAATCCTGATATTCTATGATTCTATGACAGAGGGAGGCCCCACGGAAACACAGTTTGTGCTATCTGGGGAATCTGCATGTAGGTGTGTTTCATACTCCTCGAAATCCCACTTTCTTTTCATGCAGGAGAAGTGCACTTGTTCTACTGCTGGTGACCTTCAGCACTGGTAAAAGTAAAGGCAGGATTTGCTCTTGTAGAGCATCTTGGTTGCAGGTTTCTGATGTTTGCCACTGACCTTTGGCAATGTTGAAGTAAAGATTTTAAAAGTTGGGCAGATATTAAACTGTTTGACATCACCAGGATTGGCTGACACAAATGGCTTCTTCTCATTCTTGGCTTCTGGGAAACCCAAGTTACCAACTCATAGTTCAACGCTGTTTTCACGCTTTTGTACCTCTTATAGAGAGGTAGAAAATGTCTTCCAGCAGAGGGACTGGAGAGGGGACTCATGATGGGTTTAGTCCTGTTTAGGACCCAGAATAGTTTAGATTTCTGCAAATGGTGAGGCTTGCACTATGGCCAATTAACTGTATAAACATGCTGAGGACTGACCTATTGATGTTCATTCCTCTGGAGAAAAGGAGACTGAGTACATTAAAAATATAAAATATTATTTTTTTGGGAGCTGGTATTGGCCTCTTGAGTAGTCTGCATCTTCCTGTATTCGAATTGTTGTGTAAGATTTTGGAAACAAATACAAAACCTCTCTTCTCCATCTTCCAAGTTTAGAGGTGGCATGCCATCTTGCTAACTAACTTGAGATATGAGGAAAATAGGAAATATAATGTAGAATTTAAAAAATCCTTCTGGCCAAGCTGGCACTAAAATTATGCATTTGAAATAGTTATTTATGTAGGTCAAGGAATTGAAGCCCTTGTAATTATACAAGCTTTCAGAGACTAGTTAAAGAGGAGGGTAAAGGTTGCCATCTTCAGCTCATCTTGTTGCTTTGTTGAATAAATGTCAAATCCTTAAAATTCAAGTAAGATTTGGAGACTACTTTGCATGGCTTTGTTTTTTCAGAAATATGCCTATTTCTGAAAGGTCTGTGGGGTTGCAAAGCAATTCTCAGAACAGCACTGAAACCATATCTTCAATAAAAGTCTTCTGTGCTTGAAAAGCATAGCTGATTCTGAAATTGACTTAGATGCAACAGATTCTGGATCTGATTCCTTCTTTTTCTCTGTTTTCTCACCAACGCAATTCCATTGAAATCAATAAAGTTACACAGGTGTACACTGTAAAATCTTTGGTGCAGGGACTATCTATTTTGTTTTGTACAGGATTTAGTGTAATAGAACCCCAATTCTGATTGAGGCCTCTGAGCACTACTGTCATAAATACTGATTCCAGAACAGGTGTGAGGCAGAATCGAATCAAGCCCATTGATTTTTGAATGCAGATAAGTTTTATTTAAAATATACAATACCACACTCAGACCTTCCAAAGAACTTACACAGCTCTCTGTAATCTTCAAAGCACTTACAAGACTCACAACACCTTTGAGAGGAGGTAACATTTTCTCCATTTTACAGTTTGGCAAACTGAGATGTATAAAGAATAGGTGACTTCCACAAAGCCATACAATGAGTCATTGTTGGAGCAAGGTCTGGGACTCAGACATAGATCTGATTTGAATTTTTTTTATCAAAACAGTTTTCCATGGGAAAAGGTTGTATTGATTAAGCCAAAATTTTTCACAAAACTGTATCAGGTTTTTATGCAATTTAATTCAAGGAAAAATATATCGAAGTTTATTTAAAAAAAAAAATAAATGGTGAATTGAAATGGAATACTTCAAATGTATCAAAATTAAACATTTTGATTAACTCTAAACAATCTGTATTATTTTTGCATAAAAACAGTGTACATGGAAGTAAATTGGCAAAGAATCTGTTATATCATCCAATCCATCCTCCTGCGTGGCAAGATAAAATTTCCTGGTAGTGAATCTATCAGATCTCAGAATGATATTGGTCTTAGCCGAAGGGCAGAGTCCTTTAATTGCTCTATGAATTGAGCATCAGGAATGGTGCAAGAGAGAAAATAAAGAGATACCATAAAGGGAATTAAATCCCTTCTGAAAATGACATCAGCCTAATTAGATTACTGTAGTCCTTAATTACATTTTTAACCCCCCCACACCCTTTTTCAGTGCACAGATCATTTCAGAGACTCTGAGGGATAGGGATTGAGACTTTCTGTGTGGAAAACTGCTGTCTCATTTACACCATACAGAGAGGGGGAAATGTCTGGTTTCCAAGGAAACTGGCAAAATGCAGATTAGACAAGCTGAACATACACATAAAAATGTCTACTTAGAAATAAATTTTCACAAACAGTACAAAGCTAACTAAACAGCCAAGCAGTCCTAAGAAATAGGACAGAAAAGGGGGATGGGATGACTCCTGGTTGTGGTTTGGGAGCATAAGGAGGGAACTACAGCTAAGAGAACCAAGCTGTTTAATAACGAGGTGGCTGTTTATTAAGAATGATTATTATTAGTTAATTTTTCAAAACCTTTACACATACTTCTGTACTTCCTGGTTTTGACCATGCTGCAAGTTTAGGGCCTAGTTCTTTGATGTGCTGAGTGCCCTTGTTTCCCATTAATGTTTGTTTAAATAGAGGGTGCTCAGCACCCCTCGCGAGTAGGCTCTTGTGGGTGATTCTTACACAGACGAGAGTAGGAAGTAATGAAAATCTTGTGAGATTTTCAACTCAATTTCCAGGCCCAGGAGAGATTCAGATAAAGTGAGAGTGGGTATGCATATCTTTATTCAAATAAAGCTCTGAGCATCTTTTAAGGGGTTTGCTTGCCGCTACTCACACAATTAGAATTCTGCACATAGATCCCTCATAATGGAGTGGAAGGGAGAGACTTTCCTCCTTTTGAACTGCACAAATTATGGCATTCATCTTCCATCTCTTATTTGTCTAAATTCTTATCCCAAGCCCAGCATCGTGGTGTCTGGGGACCCTATGCATTTATTAAAGTGAATATATTTATGACCAGGCCAGCATGGCTCCAAAGTCTAAATGCAGTCTTAGTGTAGGCTTGTGATTTTCACTCCACAGAAGGAGGGCTAGTTAATGTCCAACTATTACCTCTGTTTTTTAATTCTGTTACCTCTTTTGTGACTTTTTATGGGTAATAGCTTCTTTTTCTCTCCAAAGTCATTTTGCTCTTCTCACCAAACACTGTGTTTTGATTCTAATGCCAGTTTGAGATCACCAACTCATTACAGATGTTATACTCATACTCCTTCCTCCATTAGCACCTATGATCACACTTTGTACATCTTCAACACAGTGCCTTACAGTTGTGTTGCCTCTTTAAGTCTTAGTCTGTTTCACTTCCCCCGTATTATCACATAGAATTATTTTTTCTATACTTGTCTACAAGCTTCTAAATTTCAGTAATCTTTTCACATCCAACATACAAAATAAATCATAAATAAATGTGTATATTTTGTAAAGATATTTAAACGGAATCATACTGCAGTACCTTTTGCTCTGTCCTCTCATGTCAAGTCCCTAAAGCCTCTGGTAAACTTGATACCAGTTTATCTTTGTTCTGATCCTTCCAGAATACCTACCTTTTCTGGGTGACTAGTAGTAATGAGTCAGCACAGTAGGACAAGAGGCATTGTAGATTTATAGGAGCTCTATTTGTTTGGCAAGCAGAGGAGAAACTGTTAATATGTAAGAGATCTTACTTTAAACCGTAAAGAGAAATAGTAAGTTGGGAAGGTCATCCGTTCAGAATGAGATGAATGTCTTGTTACAGATGCTTGGTTAGATGGTGGGCCAACTACTGAAGAATCAGGGAAGTTCTACTCCAGTGGTGGTATTGTCTGATCACTTTAGGAAAGGAGTCACAATAATAGTGTTACAAAAGACTAGAAAAGAGTGTCTGTAAAAGGCAGAGGAAACAAAAGAATTGCAGCTGTTTTTCCCTGTCAAAGTGCTGAATGTTGATAGAGTAGTGAGGAGATAAGCATTCCAGGTCACCAGGGGTCTGAGACCAGGGGTTCCTTCCGGGGCTAGAGTGAGAATATTCTGTACGACTTTGAGTGTTCTAAGGGACCACAAGGAAACAATCTCCAAACAACTGGGGATCTGATGTTACACCTTTATATGGCATTATACTGCATTATAGTCATGTAATCAAGCATTGTTCCTCAAAGACAAACAAACTGACATCTTGTTCCCCACTTTAATCTTTGAGCCATTATTTTGAACCATTCCCTCAGACAGGAGGGACTATATTACACTGTCCCACAACTAATCCTTTCCTTGATCTGGGTTAAACAGCCTGTTCCCTGACTATGCTGTAAGTGGTTGTTTCTGCTTAGTATTAGGACTGGACTAATAGCCTGGAAACCCAACTTCATTGGACACATCTGCTCTTTGTTTTCCTAGTTGCCCTACTGCTCCTAACACAGAGTGGCAAAATATTTTGCATCTGTAATATTTGTAAGGTTTATGTTAATGTTTAGACTGAGAAGTCTAAAGAAAGCATGTGAAGAAAAGCAGAAAATGGAGAGTTGATTCCAAAGGCAAAAATACCCCCTCAAAAATTCAGGCATTTTTTTTTTTTAAATGGTCAAGTCTGGGCATTGAGCATCTACTGTATTTTCTACACATGATGATAATTTCTTCAAAAGATGCTTTTTTCTTTGAGAAACATTAAATTACTTAGCAGAGTAATTTGTTTGTTAATTAAAAGTTTTTTTCATAAACGTATTTAAGAGTAATTAACAAGCAGACACGTTCTTCTAAAGAAAATATCCCCATCACACAAACAAATTTTCTGAAACAGGATAATTCATGAGCAAGGCTAGAAAAAAGATAGGCGCTAATGGGAAAAATGCTTTCCTCCCACCGGTATTCTGATCACTTCTGTAAGCTATGCAGGACCTCATTCAATATTGTGATGATCAAGCATTGTGCCTACACATCTCCTAAAATAATGCAAAAGGGCACTGCTTCCTGGTACACTTTCTGATGGAGATAAATAAATGTTATTGCACATTCATCAGAGAAGTCTGGAGTCACCTCTGCACCCAGAAACTATTCCTATTGGCTAGGCAAGCAGAAAAAAATCAAACAGATTATAAATAATAATACCTAGCTCTTGTATGGTATTTACACAGTAGGTCAGTATCATATTCCCATTTTAAAGATGGGGAAACCAAGGTACACAAAGGGAAGAGACTTGCCAAAAGTTACCTGGCAGGCATAGAACCCAGGTCTTTGGATCCCTGAGCTAGTGTGCTTTCCACTAGGTCATGCTTCCTTCCTGGTACATAGAGGCCAAGGCTCTAAGACTCGTACACTCCATTCAATATCATGTCATACCCCGTATATCAGGTGATCTTCCCTTTACCAGATAGATTAACTTAACTAGCACATTACCTAGGATGTAGGTTCCACTTCACCATTTGAACCATGAGTGGGGAAGGGACAGTGAAGATTGATGCCATAGAAGGTCAAAGATGCTGTGTTGCTTGAGACCTTGCTGATTACTATTTATCAGGCTGGCACAGCTCCTCGCACATAGCTGATGCAGGCTTGAGGCAGTGTCTCAGGAGATTCAGGGCTGGTTGCCCTGGTGCTCTCAATGTATGCTGAGAGTAGCACTCCCTCCAACTTGGTCTAGTCCTTTCATGAGGCAACGTGTTCATATAACACTTGTTCTGTTGTTAAGTGTATGCCAATATAGAACTGTACACACCTCCTGCATCTTGTTTTTTTCTAATAGGAATTCAAAGCCCAGATCTTCAGCTAGGGAAAACCAACGGACTCATTGAAATCAAACTAACTATGCCAATTTACACCAGCTGAGCATCTGTCCCCCAGTGTTGTTCAGTAGCATGAACCTGTCAGATGGGAATGGACAGATGGGAATGTTAAGGTTCCAGGACTGTGTACAAAAAAAGTCACACGTGTAGGGGCAGAAAACTAATGTATTACACCTCTAACTCGATAAAATGCTGTCCTCAGGAGCCAAAAAATCTTACTGCGTTATAGGTGAAACCGCATTATATTGAACTTGCTTTGATCCACCGGAGTGTGCAGCCTCACCCCTCCCCCCCCCCGGGCACTGCTTTACAGCGTTATATCCGAATTCGTGTTATATCAGATAGTGTTATATCAAGGTAAAGGTGTATATTCAAAAATGTTTGGTGAAAATGGGAAGCAGATTTATGTAGTGGATGAAAAAGAAGAAATTGCTACTGTAATTAGACTAAGTTGAAATGCTCTCCATTTTAAAAATTACAAATCTTACTAACTACAAGGATATAGGGATTTGTGGGACTGTGATTGGACACTTGGCCCAACAAGCCTATTCCACTCTAAATCGAAGTAAACCTCATTGACCTGCTTTGTCAGTGCACCCTTACTTCCTCCCCATTCCCATCTCTGTTAAAATGTCCAGCTGCTCTTAAACACATGGATATATTTACTGCCATAGCCTCTTACACTACAACTTATTCTGTAAAATTACTAGTTCTACCCTGAAATCCTTGTTCTGTTGTTAGCTTTCTAATGTTTAGTTTTTGTGTCTTTGTTTCTGATGCCCACACTTATGGGTAGAGTTTAGCAAAATCCTTCATAAATCTGACAGCTTCTGCAAGATTACTTTTAAGTCTTCCCTTTCTTATCAATATTACCCATTCTTTAATGTTCCTGCTTAGCATTTCTCAAACCTAGTATCATCCTGGTTGTCTTTAGCAGCACTTTGATTAGGATTCTAATATTTTGTGTTCCATGGGGAAATGTGACCAAAATTGAATATGGTGTTCAAAACTTTGTATCTGAACCAATACTTTAGAGCTAATTCCTCCCTCAAATTTTGTTGGGGTGCAGCATGGCCCATTGCTAGTTCAAGATTATCTGTAACTATTGTTTACTATATTAACTGTCACTAATTTTGATTTGCATTTCATTTCAGTGAACTACAGGGATCAAAATTGGGAAAAAATGTTAGTCTTGTGGTTAAAGCACTGGACTTCAGAGTAGCTGCAGCCATGTCGGTCCCAAGATATTAGATCAACAAGGTGGGTGAGAGATCTTTTATTGTAACAACTTCTGTTGGTGATAGAGACAAGCTTTCTGAAGAAGAACTCTGTGTGGCTCAGAAGTTGGTCCAATAAAAGATATTACCTCACCACCTTTTCTCTCTAAAATGCTGGATTGGCAGTCAAGAGACCTATGTTTTTATTCCAGACTCATCACAGATTTTGCCCAGTCACTTAGGTTCTGTATGCCTCCATTTCCCACCTGTAAATGGGGAGTAGTCATCAATAGTGTTATAGGAAAGCCAATAACTAACATAACAAAATAGTACCTTGCACAATTAGGCCTAATTTGCAAAAATAATTCTACATGTAACCATACAATATAGATACATAAAACAAAAACTGAAGTGAATGGAACTAAAAGCCCATTCCAGCATGAGACAGATCCTTAGCTGACGCAAATGGACATCTACACTTATTGAGGATCATGCCCAGAAAATCTAGCTATTATAAATAATCACAAAATTGCCTAGCATTATTCATGTGGAAATACTAGCTGGCATTGATCATTGGTTATATCACTGTATCTGATTAATCATGACTAATACTTTTGTCCAATGGGTATTTTTTTTAATCCAAATTGGCACCACTTTCCCCCTCAGCTGTTCCTAACACCTACTGTTACTAGCTCTTGGACCACATCTAAACAACTGATGCAACATGCAGTATGTTCAGAGGAAATTTTTGTGGTGCATCAGATTCAGTTTTACATGGCTGCCTTTTTTGGTGAATACATTAAAAAACTGTCATACAGTCTGGATATGAATTGAACCTCTAAATTGTTTTCCCATGTGGCTATGTCTATAGTACAAGCTAGGAGTGTGAATCCACTGGTGTGTATCTCCTGCTCGTCAATCAGGTGTGAATATATATAACAGTGTAGCCATGGTAGCATGGCTAGTGGCAGCAGAGGAATGGTTGTATCATGCAGAGTACATACCTACCAGTTTCAGATGGGTTTGTACTTGGCATGGCTCAGCTGTTCCTCTGCTGCTGCTAACTGTGCTATGAGGATACACTGCTATTTATAATACTCACACTAACTTGATGAGATCTAGTGCAACTATGTGAACAAAAGCAGGGGAATCACACCACTAGCTCATAGTGTAGGTATAATTAGAGCCCAATACTGCAAAGTTCTGAGTGCCTTTGACTCCCATTGACCTAAGTGGGAGATGAAGGCAGTCAACACCTTGCAGAAGGTGCTTAACACCTCACAGGATGAGACCCTTAACTTTTAGCTTGTGAAATGTTTATTTTGGGTGCACTATTGCAAACCAGAATATTGTTCATCTGTTTTAGTTCATGAGTAACAAACCACACTTTAAGTGTAGCTACAGTCATTAAATTCCTAATGCAACCATTGCCCCTTTTTTTACTATGGGCTAAACCCCCATAAACCCTTGTCTAGTAAAACTTCTATTGATTTTATGATGAACTTTGCCAGAGCAAGAACCACAAATTTGGGCCCAATACCTGTTCCTTGTTAATCTTTGAATCATATCTGCTTACTTGTGGTAAATAAAGTTTTTAGTATTGATAGAATTGCGGAGTCATAACATTTGTGGACAACGGACTACACAGTTATGGACCACTTCAGCCTCCTTATGACTTCCAGTTTTCTTTCAAACAAGCTACTGAATTTTTCATCTCTTCTTATCTTGCTTTATTGTATAAAATCACTTTTGAAATAGAACCTTAGGAAATACCTTTCTGAAAATAAGTACATGAAATCTTGCAAAGTCAAATTCACATCCACTTAAACCAGGTCTGAATTTATCAGTATTCTGTTGTCTACCCTAGCATTATTAAAGTGCCAAGCAAGTTAAATAGTTAAACATGTAATCTCCTAATCCATGTATCTACTGCTGTTGTTTTTTTCTAGATAGTCTATAACTAAATCTGGAAAGAAAACATTTGCAATATTTGCCCCTTAGAAATGATGTTACACTAATCACCTAGAGGCATTTTAATGACTTTCTTATAATGTTGCTGTTTGATGTTTTCCAGTTCTCAGAAATCTAGATAATCAAAGACTTTTTAAAAATATCAGTTTGGAGTTGACTATTTTTGAGTCTTTTTTTTGCTCTTATGTCTGTGTGTAATCAGAACCTGGTACATTGCATACCTCGATAATGCGGGTGCATTCAGACTTTTGAATTTGGACACATTAGTATTTATATTTTCTTTACACTTATTTGCATTCAGGGAGCCATTTTGGGGAAGGATCAGTTCTTAGCCCTACATAAAGATTTTTATTGATGACCTGGAAGAAAACATAAAATTGTCACTTATAAAGTTTTCAGATGACTCAAAGATTGGAGGAATAGTAAATAATGAAGAGGACAGGCGGTGATACAGAGCAATCTGGATCACTTTGTAATCAAGGCACAAGCAAAAAAATAGGCTTTTAATAAAGACAAATGTAAACTCATACATCTAGGAACAAAAAATGTGACTCTGACTTATGACTCTGAAAAGGATGTAGGGGTCATGGTGAATAATCAGGTGAACATGTGATCCCAGTGTGAGGCTTTGGCCAAACGGTCTGGTGAAGTCCTTGGATGTGTAAACAAGAATATCAGGGAGGTTAGGGAAGTTATGCAGTTATTACCTCCATATTTGGCATTGGTGTGACCACTGCTGTACTATTGTGTACAATTCTAGCATCCACAGTTTCAAGAAGAATATTGATAAGTTGGATATGGTTCAGAGAAGAGTCACAAAAATGATTAAAGGATTGGAAAATATGTTTAATAGTGAAAGGCTCAGAGAGCACAATCTATTTAGTATATCAAAGAGAAGATTAAAGGGTGACTTGATCACATTCTATGTAGGTAACAGAAATTTGATAATAGAGGACACTTTAATCTAATAAACAAACTATAACAAGATCTAATGGCTGGTGTAGTTAGTCGTTGGCTGCGTGTATGTTCTTTCCGTATGCTGTCCCAGCTCTGTGCAGATAGCAGACACAGCAGACCTCAGTCGAACTGCCCAATAAGACCACAAGACTTAGTTTAGTAGCAAAGGCACCCTGGCAGGTTTATTTTCAATGAAGCATGGTCCTCACTCTCTCGATCAATGTCTACAAATGCACTAGCACATATATGCCTTGTCAAGGCTGTATCCCCACTTTGAACTTTAGGGTACAAAATGTGGGGGCCTGCATGAAGACTTCTAAGCTTAACTACCAGCTTAGCTCTGGTCCGCTGCCACCATCCCAAGGCTAATTCCCTTCCCTGGGTAGCCTTGAGAGACCTTCACCAATTCCCTGGTGAATACAGATCCAAACCCCTTGGATCTTAAAACAAGGAGAAATTAACCATCCCCCCTTCTTTCTCCCACCAACTCCTGGTGAATACAGATCCAACCCCCTTGGATCTAAAACAAGGAGAAATTAACCATTCCCCCTCCTTTCTTTCACCAACTCCTGGTGAATACAGATCCAACCCCCTTGGATCTAAAACAAGGAGAAATTAACCATTGCCCCTTCTTCCTTTCACCAACTCCTGGTGAATCAAGATCCAAACCCCTTGGATCTTAAAACAAGGAAAAATCAATCAGGTTCTTAAAAAGAAGGCTTTTAATTAAAGAAAAAGGTAAAAATCATCTCTGTAAAATCAGTATGGAAAATAACTTTACAGGGTAATCAAACTTAAAGAGCTCAGAGGACTCCCCTCTAGTCTCAGTTCAAAGTACAGTAAACAAAGATAAACACTCTAGTAAAAGGTACATTTACAAGTTGAGAAAACAAAGTAAAACTAAGATGCCTTGCCTGGCTATTTACTTACAAGTTTGAAATAGGAGAGACTTGTTTAGAAAGATGTGGAGAACCTGGATTGATTTCTGGTCCCTCTCAGTCCCAAGAGCGAACCAATTCCCAAACAAAGAGCACAAACAGAAGCCTTCCCCCCCACCAAGATTTGAAAGTATCTTGTCCCCTTATTGGTCCTTTGGGTCAGATGCCAGCCAGGTTACCTGAGCTTCTTAACCCTTTACAGGGAAAAGGATTTTGGAGTCTCTGGCCAGGAGGGATTTTATAGTACTGTACACAGGACAGCTGTTACACCCTTCCTGTTATAGTTATGGCATGCCTATTACAATGGACTGAGCTCAGTGAATGACGGGACTTTTCATTCCCCCCTCAGCTGGCCAAAGACACTCCCTCTGAGGCTCCTTTTTATACCCCGACACAAACAAGTTACATTTTGCCCCACTGACGAGGTTAGTTACCACCCTTTACATTGTACTGGGTGTGATCAAAACATCTCTATCCATCACGCTGTCATCTGACCGTATCTGTAAGAGGCGGTGAGTGTTTCCTTATATCATCTCCAAGAAGCGTATTGTACTATACTTTGTGTTGGGGTGTTCTGATACCACTCTTCTGGAATGTGTTTGCATGACTGTCCTGTACCTAGTACTTCTCAGGAATGTGTGTATATTTGTAATACCATCCCCCTTCTTACCAGGTTCTGTGAGCTTACATGCAGGCAGAGCCTGACTTCTGCTCACAGTCTGACTTTTGCTTTATATTAGCAGGGCCTGACTACTACTCTAGTTCATGCCTCAGGCCTCATACCAGGACTTTCATATGAGGCCTCATGTCTCAGGCTCTCTCTTTCTACTACAGCTGGAAGTTGAAACTAGAGAAATTCAGATTTGCAATAAAGTACACATTTTTAAAAGTGAGGGTAATTATCCATTTTGAATAACTTATCAGAGGTTATGGTGGATTCTCCATCTCTGGAAATTTTAAAATCAAGATTGGATGTTTTTTCTAGAAGATATGCTGTATTTCAAACAGGAATTAATTCAGTGAAGCCCTATGACCTGTGTTATGTAGGAGGTCAGATTAGATGATCACATTCAACCCTTTTGGCTTTATAATCTATGAACTCTCACACCACTGATCTGGTCCTTTCCTAGCTAGTTTTCCACTCTCTTACCCTGCAAAGTAAAAGCAAACTAACTGTTTTATGTTTACAGTACTCTGTGAAGAAAAGTAAAAGTAAATACATAAACAGAGAATATTTATCAAGAACAGAGTTAGATATAGCAAGTTTACCATTAGAATCCAGCTCTCAGCCAAGACAAACATCCCAGAAAATTAATACTCTGATAACAAAGATGTGGGCAGTTCAGCCCCCAATGGAAGAAACACTTGGAGTTGTTATGAAGGGGAAAATCACTTATATATGGAAGAGATTTAGCTGGCAGCTGATATATTGAACATTGTTTGTTTGTTTGTTTGTTTGTTTCAAACAGGACTCTATGTGGCTGGGAAGACTTGGGGGTATGACATATTCAGTATGGTCAAGGTTGGCTCATCATTGCCGTAGACATCTACCTTAGTGATATTGAACAAAGTCATCTTCCTTGTTAAATATGAGGGTGGTGGTTTGGTTAATGGAAGAGGGACTACTTCAGCGTTTCATCTTTTCATTTATTCTCATGCAGAAGATTAATTTAAGATCATGGAAGAGTTCAATATGATTTTGTGGAAAATAAACTTCCTATGGGTTTCTTTGGACCATACTATAGAATTTTTCAGAAAAATATAAACCTGCTACACTGTCCTATAGGATGGTTTAAAAACAATAAAAGAAAAATAGAAGGTGGTCACTCTCCATTAAATTTAGATTTCTGATTAATTTTTTAAGAGAACACTAAAATGTCAAGGGAACTCCACTATGTTCACTAGGACTTCTCTATAATGGTCCAGTTCCATACTGAAATAAATATTTTCCAGCACTCTCTACAAATCCAGAGCTTTTTGTAAACATACCTGCCAATAAACTTGTTTTCTAGGACATTTTCAGAAACAGAACATGAAAGCATTGTTGAACACAGTGAAAAATCATTTAAATTGAAACAGAATTTTTTTTTGCATTATATGTCTAGCTCTATGAAGACACAAAAAGCCAAATTTGTATAAAAAGCTTTTAAACAAAATCCTAAAACCTAGTGCTGAACTCTTTACATTGATTAAAAAAACAAAAGAAAACAATATCCTTTGATCCTACTGACCAGTTGAATAGTACCTTACACCATGAGTGGTGCTATTGAAATGAGTATGGGACTATTTGCAGAGCAATGTACTACTCAGTGTGAATAAGCGCACTGATACTCAGAGCTGATGTGGCTGCACACAGGGCCATTATCATGTCTCCATTGAACAATTAGTTTATTGTAGCACACCTTTCTCTTTCTCCTTGAAGAGATGCTCAGAAGAAGGTCCCTAAACTGGCTACTTGGGCTATATAGGAAAGGGATAGAAAATACCTTTTGGGAATCCTGAGCTGGGGAGTTGTGTTTATTATTTGATGATGATGAATTATTTTATTTTATTTTATTGTTGTCAACACCATTTTCTAATCCTTAAGAATAAATGTTGAAGAAGATAACTTGCTGGCCAAGACTGGGCTTTGGATTATTAGTTTTTCATTTGTCATTTTTTGAAGTTTTTTTGGTTGGTAGGTTGGTTGGGTTGGTTTTCTGGGTACTAAACATTTCCATCATCTTGTGTTCAAATAACCCTACACTGTAACTGACAAAAACATACAAAGCAATTCTGAGGGCTCATCAGGTTTCAAAGTCAGAAATATTCTCCTGACCTATGGATATCTGAGCAAATATTTTGTCACAGTAAAATATGCTCCGAAAAAATGTGTCTAGTCTCCTGCTGACATCACTGGCACAATGGATCTTTGCTGTTGGTACTTATCCAAGGAATTCAAGTCAAAATTTGACAAGGCATTTTCACAGCCTTTATACTAAAGATCAAAGACCCTTAGTGTTGCTTTGCCTAATTTGAATGCATATGAATATTTCAAAATTGACAAAGCAACACAATCCTAGAATCCTCCCAATTTTAACCTTAATTATAATTCTGGGTATATTGCCTAATCCTTAAGCATGGAATAGCTTCTGATAATGTAGCTGGTTCAACAAAATGAGCAAGAATAACAGTCCTATTCTACATTCAACAATATTTTTTCACATATTATCTACATAGGTGTTATCTCTGGGAATATGGGCTCAACTGTATAAAATGTATTAAATTACCCTTAACTCGCAATCAAGTAACTGAATAGAAATACCTCACAGGATCTGGTCCTATATCAGTAATTAAAATCCCCCATGATCCTCCTAAATGATCATGGGGGATTTTAATTTCTGATGAGGAAGGCTTTGAAAGTCTTTCTTGCCATAGACTTTAAGGTCAGAAGGGACTATTATGATTGTCTAGTCTGACCTCCTGCACAACGCAGGCCACAGAATCTCACCCACTCACTCCTGTAATAAACCCCTAACCTATGTCTGAGCTATTGAAGTCCTCAAATCATGGTTTAAAGACTTCAAGGTGCAGAGAATCCTCCAGCAAGTGACCCGTGCCCCACGCTGCAGAAGAAGGCGAACAAACCCCAGGGCCTCTGCCAATCTGCCCTGGAGGATAATTCCTTCCCAACCCCAAATATGGTGATCAGCTAAACCCTGAGCGTGTGGGCAAGACTCACCAGCCAGACACCCAGGAAAGAATTATCTGTAGTAACTCAGATCCCACCCCATCTAACAGCCCATCACAGGCCATTGGGCATATTTAATTGATAGATCAACTAATTGCCAAAGTTAGGCTATCCCATCATACCATCCCCGCCATAAACCTGTCAAGCTTAGTCTTGAAGCCAGATGTCTTTTGCCCCCACTGCTCCCCTTGGAAAGCTGTTCCAGAACTTGACTCCTCTGATGGTTAGAAACCTTCATCTAATTTCAAGTCTAAACTTCCTGATGGCCAGTTTATATCCATTTGTTCTTGTGTCCACATTGGTACTGAGCTTAAATAGTTCCTCTCCCTCCCTGATATTTATCCCTCTGATATATTTATAGAGAGCAATCATATCTCCTCATCCTTCTTAAACATGGGAGACCAAAATTGCACACAGTATTCCAGATGAGGTCTCACTAGTGCCTTGTATAACGGTACTAACACCTCCTTATCTCTACTGGAAATACCTCGTCGGATGCATCCCAAGACCACATTAGCTTTTTCACGGGCATATCACATTGGTGGCTTATAATCATCCTGTGATCAACCAATACTCCGAGGTCCTTCTCCTCCTCTGTTACTTCCAACTGATGAGTCCCCAGCTTATAACCAAAATTCTTGTTATTAATCCCTAAATGCATAACCTTGCACTTTTCACTATTAAATTTCATCCTATTGCTATTACTCCAGTTTACAAGGTCATCCAGATCTTCCTGTATGATATCCCGGTCCTTCTCTGTATTGACAATACCTCCCAGCTTTGTCTCATCCGCAAACTTTATTAGCACATTCCCACTTTTTGTGCCAAGGTCAGTAATAAAAAGATTAAATAAGATTGGTCCCAAAACCAATCCCTGAGGAACTCCACTAGTAACCTCCCTCCAGTCTGACAGTTCACCTTTCAGTATGACCCGTTGTAGTCTCCCCTTTAACCATTTCCTTTTCCACCTTTCAATTTTCATATTCATCCTCATCTTTTCCAATTTAACTAATAATTCCCCGTGTGGAACCATATCAAATGTCTTACAGAAATCGAGGTAAATTAGATCCAATGCGTTTCCTTTGTCTAAAAAATCTGTTACTTTCTCAAAGAAAGAGATCCACTTGGTTTGGCATGATCTACCTTTTGTAAAACCATGTTGTATTTTGTCCCAATTACCATTGACCTCAATGTCCTTAACTACTTTCTCCTTCAAATTTTTTTTCTAAGACCTTGCATACTACAGATGTCAAACTAACAGGCCTATAGTTACCCAGATCACTTTTTTTCCCTTTCTTAAAAATAGGAACTATGTTAGGAATTTTCCAATCACATGGTACAACCCCTGAGTTTACAGATTCATTAAAATTCTTGCTAATGGGCTTGCAATTTCATGTGCCAGTTCCTTTAATATTCTTGGATGATGATTATCTGGGCCCCCCGATTTAGTCCCATTAAGCTGTTCGAGTTTGGCTTCTACCTCAGATGTGGTAATATCTACCTCCATATCCTCATTCCCATTTGTCATCCTGCCATTATCCCTAAGCTCCTCATTAGCCTCATTAAAGACTGAGGCAAAGTATTTGTTTAGATATTGGGCCATGCCTCGACTATCCTTAACCTCCTCAGTGTTTAGTGGTCCACTTCTTCTTTCTTTGTTTTCTTCTTATTTATATGGCTATAGAACCTTTTACTATTGGCTTTAATTCCCTTTGCAAGGTCCAACTCTACATGGCTTTTGGCCTTTCTCACTTTATCCCTACATGTTGTGACCTCAATAAGGTAGCTTTCAGTGCTGATCCCTCCCATCTTCCACTCCTTGTAGGCTTTCGGCTTTTTCTTGATCACCTCTCTGAGATGCTTGCTCACTCCTACCTATGCATTTTTTCCCCTTTCTTGGGATGCAGGCTTCTGATAGTTTCTGCAACTTTGACTTGAAGTAATTCCAGGCCTCCTCCGCCTTTAGATCCACAAGTTCTTCAGTCAATAAAATAATTTCCTGATGTATTACTTTAAACTGCTCTGGAGGTAGATTGTACAACAAAAAAAACTTTTTTGTCCTTAAAGACTATTTTCTAAATGTGTCCTTTGTTAAACTCTGTATTCTATGTTTTAAATCTCAAACTATTTTTCGGGTATAACCATTTCTGTGTTATTCTGGTAATTTCACACTTATCATTGAAAGCATGTAGCTCCAATTAAGCAATGTAATTATGTATGCTTCTACCATTTGTATGGGAGATGCATAGCATTTTCTTCCTAGTGCTCTTTTACTTTCCCTGCACACTATGCTGTTATGTTAAATTAATTTGTGTGTGTGTGTGTGTGTGTGTGTTTTTTTTTTACTCTGAATCCTAGAAAATCTTGTTCTTACATATTTTTCTCCTTGCTACTAATGTAAGACTTTACCAAGGTAATTTATCATCTTATTCTTTTCATATTAGCTGTCTGCTTCCATATGGTTTATTTAGATGTCACCATCTCTCCTATTCCATTCTGCTTTTCTTTTAAAATAGTTGGGACTAATAAAAACTCCAAACTCACCTTACGAAAATGATCTAGTAAGGGTAGGAGTCTGTAGACACAAGTGTCTCCCCTTGAAATTCCATGAGAATTAGGCACCCTCCATTTGAACCTAGCGGCTTACTTATACAAACACTTAGTTCACAGGAAGGTGGTGTGAAAATCTACCTTGCACTAGGTTGCCTTTGTTATCTGTGGGTACCCTGCTGCCACTCACTAAAAGTTCCCTAGTGCATTTTAATCTACTCCTTTTTTCGAAGTGGAGTTGGTCAAAGCACACTGCATAACTTTTAGTGTGCGGCAGCATGGTCCACTCGGACAGTGAATGGCAAGCTAGTGCAGGGTAGATTTATATCCCAGCTTCTGCGAAATAAGTGTTCGTACAGATGAGTCTTAAGAAAATCACTCCTAAATCACCCCCAGAGCCTGCCTATGAACTCATCAATTATGTCAGCTCCAGTATCCCATTATAAAATGAGTATAGGGTGAACAAAACTATTCCAAAATAGTCAATACTCAACCAAATAGTGTACAGAAAAATAAACTGCTCTTAAGTCCATCTATCCAGTTTATCCCTGGAAGGATATGAGGATCCACTGTAAGTCTTTGGCTGGCTCATATTACAAGATAGCTAAAAATACATCAAATGTGTACCTCACATTTACTCTGTGTAAGTCATTTCTGTAGTTGCCATATGGAGGTCCATACAATCATAACTAGGAGTGAAGATGATCCACGAGGAAAAGTAATTTTTCTGTTAAAATGTGGATCACACTATGAAAACATCTGAAAATTCCTGATCTATGGCATTTATAACACTTCTAAGATGCGAATGTTCCCTCCAAAAGCACTGAGACCTATTTGGTCTTGCAGCAGTTGGTCCCAGTGGAACTCACTACTCTTGAATCTCTCTCCTCCTTAAGAAATGAAGGAAAAGAAATGGAACTAGCAATAACTGTGTCCACTTGCCATGTCCCTGGTGACAACAAAGGTATACAGGGAGGGGCACTTATCACTCTGTCTCTGGTCAAACTCATCTGCATGCTACGGCTTTTGTAGAGTAATATCTATGCACCAAAATGCAATACACCTCTGAAATCCCAAAGTGTGGGGGCATTCTGGGGCTACAGTCCACTGACTCTGAAGAGGAGGAGTACTTTATGACATTATCTTTGATTCTTCTTTTATTTACTAATCCTAGCATGTTCAATTAACAAAACTCTTCTCTAGTTTTAATTAATTGAGCCGCTCAGTCTTTGTGCTGTGGAAGAGTAATCATGTTCTTTATTTACAAGCTTATCTTGCCATAAAACAAACCATGCCTCTCTTTTTGTTTTTTTCTATGTCCTTTTCATATTTTTTTGTGTTGTACTGTCTTTACCTTTCAGTCATCTTCATTTATTTAATATTTGAAAACAATGTCACTGTTGCTTCATTTTCCCTACCATATCATTATAATGCTAGATATGAGTGAATATCAAAATTTTGATCCAGTGAGAAATTCCAATATGTCAATATTTTTTTGTCTCATAAATTGGGATAAAAAGTCAACATATTGAAATTCTTATGAAATTAAATGTTCAAAAATATTTGACTCGGAAACATTTAAACATTTTGTCTAGAAATCATTGATTAAAAAGTTTGACATTCCCAAATCAAAACATTTTCTTTCTAGTCAGTTCAACATTGAACTGCATTTACCTGTGTTTTGTTCTATGGCTAGATAATCCTATAGTGCCATGAACCTCATGCCCTCATTCTTCCCTATGGCATGGGGTACCTGGTCTGACTACATTTCCCATGTTGCATGCCATGTGACTCCAATGAAGTCTCATACAACTCAGTGAGAATAAAGACTGAAATGCATCATGGGAGATGGACCACACTCCCTGGCCAGACTACATAGGAGAGAACGGGATATGAAACACCTGAACTGCAGCTTCCATAAGGAGATTAATTGAAACTTGAACTGATTGGAAATTAAACATTTTGATTCAGTTCAATAAACCAGAATATTTGTATTTGGGTCAAACCAGCCTGGTGGGGTGGATGGATGTAGGGGGAGTTTTAATTTTCTCAGTGGGAAATTGAAAAAATTCAGCAAAAACAATTTTTTCCAGCAGAACATTTGGAAACTAAATTTTCCATTAAAAAATCATTTAAATGGAAAATTTCTCACCATCTCTATGTAATGCCCTGTTTCACTGTCTTTCATGTCAATGCGTTTTTCCTGAACTTAATATCCAATGCTTCATTCTGCACCTAACAGTTCCATTGTTCCCCTTACATTATTAGTCCTGCATGTAATAACCCCATGCCTGGAATAATCTTTTATGGAAACTCTCTGATCTTTGTGAAAATGTCAGCCTGCATCCTTAAATTGGCTATCCAGTCTCATCTGTTTTAACTCTCTGTAAAGAGTGAGGGAGACAAAATAAAACTTTGGTCTGCTCTTCTGTGGAGGCTTCTGGATATCAAAACAATCTGCTCTCTGGCCACTACACCATCTTTTCTACCTCCCTTCTTTGAATGAATATGGCAAATGTAGTCTTCCTCTGATCCAAATCCCCTAAAAGTCCACTCAGTAGCTTAATCCAGCCAAACCATGAACAGTTTTATTTTGCAATGAAATAATCATAATTTATTAAATATGTCATTGTACACAGGCACAATATGCTAGACAGCTAGAGATTTTTAAAAAAAAGTCTTTGTAAAGAGGCTTATATGTATAAGGAAATGTGTTTGAAAAAAAAGAAGGGATTCTCGAGGGTACATGTCTTTAAGATCATGAGCCAGGGCTTATGTCTCCCCCCTACACTTCTTTGTGATATCATTGCATTTGATATAATACTGAGGAAGAAACCTTGAAATGTCATTTTGAAATGAAAATGCAAGATCTTCCAGAAGGATCATTTTGAGCTTATGTATGCATTAATTGATGTTCATTGAAGTTAGATTCATTCTGACACATTCTGTAATTGCTGGGAATAAATTCAAGGAATACAAAAACATTTTGGTAATATTTTGGAGTAATGGACTGGAGCTTTTATGATGATTGTGGTATATGCCTGAATGAATGAAGGCACTGTTAAGAAATGCTGGCTATTACTTTATCATCTTAACCTCAGTTTTTGACTATTAAACACAATAGTTGCTGAAAAGACATGAATTAAATGTTTGTGTTTAAAAGAGGTTGAAAAAGGACTGAAAATACATCTGAGCAGAAAGAAGATTTTTGCCAGCTGTCCAATTGCATAAATCTATATAATATATTGAAGGGCCATATTCTGATACCCTTACCCATGGTAAGTAGTACCTTACTCCACAAGTAGTCCCATTGATGATAATGGGACTCACTTTTTAAGTGAGATGTTACTTGTGCTCTTGTTCTGAAACATCTGAAGCAAAGGGTGCAGTAATTCATAACTCCATACACTATAAATAGTAATAAAATACTGATAGAAGCAATTTCATGTGGGATATTAATTTCTAATAACATTTTGAGTTTATGGATTAACAAAATTCTAAGTGTATCCCCACTGGAACATTAACATACCTAGCTGATGCTTGGTAGAGGAGTCCAGACTATTTAGATTTTTATATATGATTTAGTTTTCATATAAACACTGGTTTGCATATCTAATGCATTTTTATCATCATCCAAACACCAGACATGCAGGCTTATTAAAGGTATGGTGTTGAGCTGAAATTCAAAAGAAGTGCCTAGAGACTCCTTGGCATATGTAATATATACAACTGAAACATGAAAATAAGCTTGACTGGATGGATGGTATGACAGACAGCATAGTGCATCACTCCTTGGTGGGTTTTGTTTTGTTTTGTATTTTCCTGTGGAAGACTCAGAAGGACTGACATTACAACTGACCATTGGTTCTGCTTATTTTATGTCTCATGAAGAAATGTACATTATATTTTGATACTTTTTTTCTAGTATCAGTCTCACCATTGCCATATACACAGATAAAATCCGCTCCCGCCCCCAGTCCTAATTGGGACAATAACTTATTGTCCCAATTCACTGGCTTACCCTGATTATGAAGCGTGTGTATGTGTTTGAGAGAGAGAGAGAATATGAGTGTTTCAATCCAGTCAATGAGTTTTATTGTAGAATTTAGTGGGAACCAAAGACATTCTGTATTGGTGTCACTTTACATTAGGGTAAATTTTATAAAATACTTCAAAAAGTGTTAGTGATAACAGATATATTAGTAAATGATTTATCAGTTGTTTCAGATATAGTAAAACTTCTCTGTAGGTTACTTAGAATCATTGCTTATAAAATTATTAACATCAATAACACCTTCTAATAATAGCCATATATAACACATACTACTTATGTCATTATTGCCAACCACTGATACTTCATCATTGCCAACCATTGATCCAAACTGGATCATGGTATACACGTAAGAGGTCTAATCAAGTGCCTGATGAATCTGCTTATGGCTGTCAAGCCCAATTCGAGAGTGACACAGCTTGTTACAAATTTCACAGATCCATACATTGTCAGAATTAGAGTCCAAGATTACAGTACGCCGCTTTCTTCTTTCTCACTTTGCTTCCGTCCTTTGGAACAAAGCCACTTCATGTTGAGTTGCACCCAGTGCCAGAGATTCCCTGCAAATTGGACAGATCAGGGACGGCTCTAGGTTTTTTGCTGCCCCAAGCAAAAAAAAATTTGGCTACCCCCTCCCCCACCAGCCCTGGGCTCTCTCTCTTCCTCCCCCCACCCCCAACTGCACCCTCCTTCCGCCCCTGCCCTGAGTCACTGGTAACTCGCTCCCAGGGTGGGTCATTCAGTAGGAATTTTGGATGTGCACAGAACACAGACAGGATTGGTTCCCATATGGTTACAGAACTGCAGTAAAGTGGAACAATTTTCAGCTTGTGTGATTGGATGATATCTGGATGCATATTATAAGACTTTCCTACATAAATGAGGAAAAGTTGAGGTGTCTTTATTATTCTTTTGTTCCATTCTTTGTTTCTATGGGGAATTTGCCAATGCAATATCACTGTCTTCCTTTTAAACAAATAAAACTAAAACTAAAAAAAAAAAAAAAAGCAATGGCTGTTGAAAATAGCAATTCCAGTCCCAATAACCACTGGGAAGCATTTCTTGCTCAATTTATTCTACTTTTTCTATAGCAAGTTACAGTGGATCAGTATATTTGATTTGGGAGAAATGAAGCAACAGCTGCCCAAATTGAGCTTGAGCACTCTTGAATTTTGAGGGTGTTCAAATCTGGAAGGCAGGTGCTAGATTCCCTTTCTGAATATTAGCTAAATCTGGAAAAGAAAAGTCAATTTCTGCTTCCATAGCTGTAAAGGTGCAGACTCACCCCTGCGGCACCTCCTGCTGGTAACTTCTGGTAATTAGCTCTTCCAGCATCCTGGAGCGCCCTCTGCAGGCCAGTGGTCTGCCTGTCCTCTGGCCCCGTGTCCCTCCCGGACCCCGGTGCCCTTTTATCTGGGTTGCTGTATCTAAAGCTGCCCAGGTCCTAGTAGAGCCTCCCCTCCCTTACTCCCACTGATACTTCATCATTGCCAACCATTGATCCAAACTGGATCATGGTATACACGTAAGAGGTCTAATCAATCCCTTACTTTTCATTTTAAATTCTAGTGGGATCCACGTACCTCCCTTGCTAGGCTTCAGATAGAGAGGTGCACTGTCCATTTAGTCCACCCAATTCTTTCTTTGGGGGAGAGCCCAGGGCTGGGGCGGCAGGAGGTGCGGGGGGAAAGAGGGGAGCCCAGGGCTGGGGCGGCAGGAGGTGCAGGTGGGGGCCAGAGCTGGGGTGGCAGGGGGTGCGAGTGTCGGGGAGGAGAAGAGCCCAGGGCTGGGGTGGCAGGAGATGCAGGTGCGGGGAGAGCCCAGGGCTGGGGCAGCAAGGGGGTGCAGGTGGGGGCCAGAGCTCATAGACTCATAGACTTTAAGGTCAGAAGGGACCATTATGATCATCTGGTCTGACCCCCTGCATGCTGCAGGCGACATGACCCTTCCCTGGACTCTGCCATTGAAGTCTCCAATCCTGTGTTTTAGTGACCTCAATCGGCAGAGACCCTCCTGCTAGTGATCCCTGCCCCATGCTGCGGAGGAAGGCGAAAAACCTCCAGAGGCTCAGCCAATCTACCCTGGAGGAAAATTCCTTCCCGACCCCAAATATGGCGATCAGTACTACCCCGAGCATGTAGGCAAGAGTCTCTAGCCTGGCCCTTGTTGGCCATTATGCTATTTACGTACCATTGCTTGGTTTTCCTCGGCTACTATGTTTTACCATTAAACCATTCCCTCCATAAACTTATCTAACTTAATCTTAAAACCAGACAGGTCCGTCGCCCCCACCGTTTCCCTCGGAAGGCCGTTCCAATATTTCACCCCTCTGACGGTCAGAAACCTTCGTCTAATTTCAAGCCTGAACTTCCCCACAGCCAGTTTATATCCATTCGTTCTCATGTCCACATTAGTACTAAGCTGGATTAATTCCTCTCCCTCCCTTGTATTTATCCCTCTGATATATTTAAAGATAGCAATCATATCCCCCCTCAGCCTTCGTTTTGTCAGACTAAACAACCCTAGCTCCTCTAATCTCTTTTCATACGACAGGTTTTCCATTCCTCTGATCATCCTAGTTGCCCTTCTCTGCACCCGTTCCAATTTGAGTTCATCTTTTTTAAACATGGGAGACCAGAACTGCACACAGAGCTGGGGCAGCAGGGGTGAGGGTGGGGAGAGTCCAGGGCTGGGGCAACACAGGGATGCGGGGTTAGCCCAGGGCTGGGGTGGGGGCAGCAAAAAACCTAGAGCTGGCTCTGTCCCTACCATTCACAGCAAGCTCCCTTTCCTGTTAATTGCGGCCAAGGGAATGCTGGGAAATATAGTTCTTTCCCTGCTCCAGGGCTGGCTCTATAGGCAGGGAGCTAACCAAGGAACTACAGCTCCCAGGGCCCCCTGTTGGTTCTCAGCTCCCATGCTGGATTCTTGTGCCCCTGCAAATTTGCCGCCCCAAGCAACTGCTTGCTTTGCTGGTGCCTAGAGCCAGCCCTGGACAGGATTCTGTGCACTCCTCGCAGCTTTCTACATTGATGTTGAATGATTTCATATCATTTTTGCACACATTGCACACCATAAATAACATACTATAACATCTATTAACTACTGTTAGGGACTTTCCTTTCACACACATCTGCCCCCCCCCCCCCCAGTTCTTGCCACGCAGACAGAAAGCAGAAGACCAGAAGTCCAAAGTGCAGGCAACGTGATGTTTATTGGGGTTAATTTCAAACAAGTATATCCATAGCTCTGATGCTGTTGAGCCTTTACCCATGTCTCTGTCCCCACCTCCTCTTTCTGAGCAGGCCTAATTATCCCTGAAGTGCACACACTTGGTTCCACCCCTTACAATTTATGGTCATGTTCCATGAGTCTGCGGGCTTGGTACCACCTTGTGACAGATTTATGTAACTGATCTGCTTGGGGCTTCAGGTGATCAGGCTGAGGCCATGGGATCTTTAGCGGAGGAGATGAAGGAGCACACCAAGTGACTAAGTTTAAAGCTTCATTAACCAAATAACAGCAGTGAGTGCTGGATGCGCCCCATGTCACTCAGAGAGAGGAAGAAAGCATTAGTGCCCGAGCTCTAACCCACTTTCATAATTACACACGCACAACCCTAGGCTGGCCAAGCCTGGGTGTAATGTAAGAAGACGAGGAGAAAGGATAGACGAGAATTCTGCCCTGTGCACAGGCCATCTAGGGTTCGCTGTAAATCTCTGACTTGCTTCAGCTCTCTGGAGGATTTTAAGCACTGGGTTCTTCCAGGGGCGTTTTCATCCAGGGACCTTCGCCCCCCCGTGCTCTCGGTACCAGTCCGAACTGGTCTTCTGCTGCTGTCTTAGTTTCCCCAAAACACACTGGTTTCAGGGTTTTGTTTTTCAACTCACTGGCCTTCGCAATCTTATTGGTTTTGCCACCCCTTCAGTTCTGTCTGGCTCAGTTCTCCTTTCTCACGGCTGGCCAGGGTTGAGATCCAGGCTTCTGGCTGTTTGGCAGCAGAGAGCTTGTTTGTGTGCACTGGCCTTGGGCTGCAGTTTCATTCCTTATCTTCGGGCCCAGCTGGATGATCAAGTTAACCCGTTCCTTTCTCCCTTCCTCCCGCTTTGGCCTCCTATAACCTGCAAAGGAATCTTCCATTCCACACTCACACCTTTAACCCTTCCCAAGGTACTTTCCAATGCATATAAAGATGTTAGCAATATACAACGCTGGTGCTTACCCAGGGGACCCCATGGGTGGGGGCATTTTATTGTGACAACCTCTTTTGTATCCCTTGGGATGGGTGGGGACTGAGGTTGTGTTTCAGTCAGTGACAGGCATTTCTTTCACTTTTAGTGTTTCTTATGCCTTATGTCTTGCCCCTTCTGACTGGTTGCTTGACCTTGGCTTGAGAGAGGAGCCAGGCAACCTTCCAGTGTATGCTCGTATATTAAACTCCCACCATATCCAGTAATACTTTAATTCTATTCCTTATCTTTTCTCATTATACTAACAAGCCCATCTAGCTGGGCATAAGCAACACACAGTGTCTTTGTTCTTTGCTCACACATATTAGTAAGGATATAAGAGTATCAAAAATCAAACCCAAAATTCTATCTCAGGCTAACAAACAGGCCTATATACTAACAACTACATATTAATGCTTAACAAATTATTTATATATTACATAAAATCTACTTTAAAAGAACATCGCTTAGGTTGCAAAGTCAAGCATTTGAAAAAAGCAACAGAGGGTCCTGTGGCACCTTTAAGACTAACAGAAGTACTGGGAGCATAAGCTTTCATGGGTAAGAACCTCACTTCTTCAGATGCAAGTAATGGAAATCTCCATAGGCAGGTATAAATCAGTATAGAGATAACGAGGTTAGTTCAATCAGGGAGAGTGAGGTGCTCTGCTAGCAGTTGAGGTGTGAACACCAAGGGAGGAGAAACTGCTTCTGTAGTTGGATAGCCATTCACAGTCTTTGTTTAATCCTGATCTGATGGTGTCAAATTTGCAAATGAACTGGAGCTCAGCAGTTTGTCTTTGGAGTCTGGTCCTGAAGTTTTTTTGCTGTAAGATGGCTGCCTTTACATCTGCTGTTGTGTGGCCAGGGAGGTTGAAGTGTTCTCCTACAGGTTTTTGTATATTGCCATTCCTGATATCTGACTTGTGTCCATTTATCCTCTTGCGTAGTGACTGTCCAGTTTGGCCAATGTACATAGCAGAGGGACATTGCTGGCATATGATGGCATATATAACATTGGTAGACATGCAGGTGAATGAGCCGGTGATGTTATAGCTGATCTGGTTAGGTCCTGTGATGGTGTTGCTGGTGTAGATATGTGGGCAGAGTTTGCATCGAGGTTTGTTGCATTGGTTGGTTCCTGAGTTAGAGTTGTTATGGTGCGGTGCGTGGTTGCTGGTGAGAATATGATTAAGGTTGACAGGCTGTCTGTGGGCAAGGACTGGCCTGCTTCCCAAGGTCTGTGAAAGTGAGGGATCATTGTCCAGGATGGGTTGTAGATCACTGATGATGCATTGGAGAGGTTTAAGCTGAGGACTGTAGGTGATGGCCAGTGGAGTTCTGTTGGTTTCTTTTTTGGGCCTGTCTTGTAGTAGGAGGCTTCTGGGTACACGTCTGGCTCTGTTGATTTGTTTCTTTATTTATTGTGTGGGTATCGTAGTTTTGAGAATGCTTGGTGAAGATCTTGTAGGTGTTGGTCTCTGTCTGAGGTGTTGGAGCAGATGCGATTGTACCTCAGTGCTTGGCTGTAGACGATGGATCATTTGAAAGTTAGGAAATGCCAGAGTGCGTAAGGTTCGGTGGCCTGCAATGTGCAGGAGGTCAGACTAAATTATCATGATGGTCCCTTGTAGCCTGAAAATCAATGAGTCTATGAGATACACAGTTGCTTCTGCAATCTTAATTATGCCCCCTGTGGGCACAACCTAAGCACTGAATGAGATAGGGGAAAAGCAAAGCAAAAAAAAAAAAAAAAAAAAAAGAGAGAGAGAGAGAGAGAGAGGTTAAAAAATGGTAACAAGAATCTTTTATCATGGAAAAAGTTGGATACCTCAGTATCAGGGGTCACTATCAGCATCCCCTACAATGTACCATTAATATAAAGTGTGACCCTGTTATTCAATGTTCAGGCATTGAGTTACCTAAATAAGTAATACTACTTTACACTCTTTATCCATTGATCTTAAAGCACTTTAATAACTATGCCCACAGACCTTTGTGAGGTAGTGTAGATATTATCCATATTTTAGATCAAATGAAATAGAGATTTTTGGACTACATAATATATGTTGCCGTGCAGATAAATGGGAACATATAAATAATAATGTCACAATAAACCAATGGTAGAGACAGAAGTAGAACCCAGTACCTCAATGCTGTCTTCTATTATGAAACTTCATTTAGATTTTACTCCTGAAATTGTATCCAAGCAGAAACCACTGAGGTAAATAACAATATCTTTATTTTCTGCAATGTTTCTATCAAAGTTACTTTAAAAATAGGGTGTTTTATCTGGAGCGAGAATGTATGTTCCCCTAATGAAATTCCCAATGCTTCTATTATTACTGTATAGTACTATGGTACTACCTAGTGATATTGTGGATTCTCTCACACTTTGTCTTTATTTAAAGATTAGATCTCTTTTGAAAAGATATGTTTTAGCTCAAACAAAAATGATGGTCTTGATGCAGAACATACTTGGTGAGGTTCTATAGTCTGTGTTATGCTAGAGGGCAGACTAGATCATAATGGTTTCCCTTTGGTCTTAAAATCTATGAATTATCTTCTTTAGCAATTTCCAATGTGTATAGAGTTAGGGTTTTGGTTTTATGTTTGGTGGATAGATGTATTCATTCCAGATAGATGAAGAGAATAAGCCCGCCACATTAGTGGGACAATCCTTTGACTTGAGATTCATTAAAAAGAGTAATTTAGTTTCAACTATACAAAAATATAATTCCTATTAATTAGAAATGGATCCATTCCAACTCCATTTGTTAAATATGCTTTTTATTTCCTCTTCCCACTTCCAATGCCATGGAATATAATTGACTGATTGTCCTTCAACACAGAAAAGAAAACAGTAACAATAGAACTTTTGTTCTGGTAGAGGGGTGGAGATTAGAGGATGCTTTATAACTATAGTGTTCTGTAATTCCAAAAACTTATGTATTGCAATGGAAAATGTATAAAGCCAGATTTTTGCTACTATATGAAAGCAGTTTCTGTCTGTTCTGATTAATTTCCAAAAGATAGAGTGATGATACAGTACCAGCTTTGTGACTAGGTTTCTTTATATATTTCATGAAAGCTCATGACCTTGTTTCTAATCAAAATGAGGTATTTTGCTATTTCTTTGTTAGGGCTTGATCCTGCTCCCCTTCAAGTCAATAGAAAAATTCCCACTGACTAGAATGGTGCAGTATCAAGCCTATAATGAGCTCATTGCCCTCAGGATGAACCTACATCTTGATGCACACTGTTTCCTTTATGGCCTGGAGATGAAAATTGATATGTGTAAGAAGACAGTATGATTTTGTGGACTGTGAGTCAGTCTGCCATAGACTTTCTATGTGATGTTAAGCAAGTCTTTTCAGCTCTCTGTGGCTCATTTCCCTCATCCATATAATCAGAACAATAATACCTACTGCACAGAGGCATTCAGAGGCTAAATTGATTGAAGTTTGCTATGAAATCCTTCAATGGATGATGCTATAGAATTATGACTTAGTCTATATTGTGAGTCATCTTAGCACCAATAGAAGAACCCAGAGATATTTATGTTAGGAACCTAATATTACCTTTAAAGGGCCAAATTAAGCCATGATTTAAGCAAGTACAGCAGGGGTTCCCAAACTTAGTTCGGGGCTTGTTCAGGGTAAGCCCCTGGCGGGCCGCGAGATGCTTTTTTTACCTGAGCATCTGCAGGTACGACCGCTGGCAGCTCCCAGTGGCCACGGTTTGCTGTTCAAGGCCAATGGGCCACTGGGAGCTGCCAGCGGCCGTACCTGCAGATGCTCAGGTAAGCAAAGTGTCTTGCAGCCCACCAGGGGCTTACCCTGAACAAGCCATGAACCAAATTTGGGAACCCCTGAAGTACAGTGAAATGTATGAAGTTTTTTTCCCATTTCCACTATGGCTGAATATAACCCAAAGTTTAACAACGTAAGGAACCTGAGCCTGAAACTGTTCCTTTCATGTGACCTGTCTGTTGACCCAAACTTTCATAGATTTTAAGGTCAGATTACTGTACTCATCTCTTCTGACCTCCTGCATAACATAGTCCATTGAATTTACCTAAATTAACTCCTGCTTCAAATAGCTGTAGTTGAACTAGATTGTATCTTTTAGAAAAACATCCAATCTCAATTTACAAATTTCCAGTGATGGTAAGTTGTTCCAAATGGATAATTACACTCACTGTTAAAAATGAGTGACCTATTTCTGGTTTGAGTTTGTATAGTTTCAGTTTCCAGCCATTGGACTATGTTAATGTCTGCTATATTGAAAAGTCCTTTATTATCAAATTTCTGTTCCCCAATAGATAATTATAGACGGTAAACAAGTCAACCTTTAATTTTTCTTTCATAAGCTAAATAGCTTGGGCTCTTTATCTCTCTCACTAGAAGGCATGTTTTCCAATCCTTTGATCATTCTTGTGGTTCTTCTCTGAGCCCTCTCCTTCTTGAATTGTGGACACCAAAACTGGACACATTATTCCGGTGGTCACACAAGTGCCAAATATGGAGGAAATATAACCTATTATTCAGTATTTATACATCCAAAGATTGCATTAGCCCTTCTAGCCACATTGTCACACTTGGAGCTCATGTTTACCTGATTATTCACTATAACCCCCAAGTCTTTTTCAGAGTCACTTGAATTATTAGGTTCATTTTTACTCACCAGGCTTAAATTTCCATCCAGACTATTTGCCTGTCACTGCTTATTGCGTGGCTTGGTTTAAAAAAAAAGTAAAACTCTGATGGTGGCGGATATCATAGGCGGCAGGTATAATAGGCCAGGGCAGGCTAAGATGTGGTTGCTGGTTGCAGGGTTTATGTGGTTGCAGAGTTTTTGCTCATTATTATGCACCATGCAGGTACCGGGGTGGCTGAGAGGGGCGGCATGTGCTACTCAGTTTCATGGGTTCTTAACCTCTATTCTATTCTTCCTCTCTGCTTGCTATACTTGCATGTCACCTCTTCTAACATCAGTGAGAGTTGCATATAAGGAGAGCAGATTAAGCATTAAGGCATCTGTTGTGTGGTCAGGGTACCTTTTCTCCCAGTCATTTGGGGGAAGCCAATTTTAGTCAGGAAAACAATTTTGAACATTAAAACTGCTGTTCGCTTCCACATTTCTGGAAAGCCAGCAACTTTCACATTTCATGTGGAACTTCCAGGAAAGAAAAGCAGCAACAATTTTGTTTTGGGAGAAAAACTTTCACAGAGCTTTAAATATAACATATACAATATTACCAAAGCTATGAACATATCCTAATACTAGAAGCAAACTCAAAATAAAAACATAGTGGAAAAGATACATATGTTCAACAAGAAGGAACAGAAACCCTTAAAAGGGTATTTTCACATATAGTCCAATAAAAATCAATGGTGAACTTGTGGATCTGTGCACTGTAGACGAGATTATTAAAGGCACAAAGGGTAACACTTCCAGCAAATCCTCAGTGATTTTTAAATAACAGAGAGGACAGCTTCATTATAGAGAGAACAGAGAATCTCACAAGAGCCATCTTGAATCTATTTCTTGCTGACATGGAAGAAATTAACTGGAAATGGGAGAATGGTAGGGAAGCATGGTACCTGTGATGACAAACTACTTGAATTCACCATTGTATGCATTGAGTTTGCAGATAATGACAACAGTAATAAATAAAATATGATTAGAGTTAGTGAAAGGAAATATTAAAATTCAGTGTAGGAGGAGGCTGGAAAATCCTAAATGATACCATAGCTGAGGAGCAACAGGCTATAAATCCTCTGATGATAAAGAAAGTAGCGAACTCTTACCCTCATCTGCAGCCCTTGACATGGGGATGTGTTGGCAATAATGAAGGGACGTTACGCTCCCGCAATCCCAAGTGGATGGATAACCTGTGGTGGCCGTGTCCAACGTAAAACCATCCCAAGGATGAGTTAGTCACAATCAACTCCTTCAACTCACCCTGAAAATAGAGACCCTGAAGTTTTTAAAACAACAACAATAATAAATAGTAATAATTTATGGCCTATGAGTGTATAAAAAGGACACAACCAAATATTAATTTATGATACTTTGTAGGAGATAACAACATAAGCAAAAACATAAAAATGTGTGGGTAGTAACCAAGAGGTTGGGGAGGAAAGGACTGGTATACGTGTATTGTCAGGGATTTAGGGAAGTATTAAGGCTGATCTACACAAAATTGATGTACACTTTAACTATATCAGTTTAGAAACCAATATAGTTACATCAATTCAAACCAGAGTGTGGATGTAATTATGCTGGTAAAAATGAGCTGATATCGGGATAGTTTATCTGACTAAGAACATATATATTTACTAAATATAATTACATCCACACTGTGGTTTGTACTATTTAACTATATAGGTATACAATCACATCTCTAATTGAAATAGTTAAATTGGTACAAAACTGTATTTTGAACAGGTCTTAGAGGGAATGAGCCCGTTAATAAATGAGAAGAGGAATAAAATGAATAATAATTCAAAGTGCCTGAAATACTGAATTCCTTTTGTAAAATTTGTCTTCAGCAACAAGAATAAAGAAATACACCGCTATCTCGATATAACAGTAAAGCAGTGCTCCGGGGGCGGGGGGGGAGGCTGCGCACTCTGGTGGATCAAAGCAAGTTCAATATAACGCGGTTTCAGCGGTAAGATTTTTTGGCTCCCGAGGACAGCGTTATATCGAGGTAGAGGTGTATAATCAATTAAGAAACCATACTTTGTAAAGTAGCTATTGATAAAGACTTGGTAAGAGAACACAGAAATCAGACATCTGGATGAGGAGGATAGTAAAGGTATTAGTTATGAACCAATGGCAGTAGTTTTTTTGAACATCATTGAAAACTAGGGAAATACTGGAAGACTGGGAGGGGGAAACATGCGGTACTGAGCATCCAAAAGAAATGAAAAGTGATCTCATCAAACACTTGAGCCATGAAGTTCTAATTTCCCCAAAGTTTGATAGGAGACAAGATCGGGTATTCTAGTCTGGGTGTACCTCTACTCAAATTATGGAATAAATAAAAATATGAAAACCTATTTTCTAAAAAACAATAATAATCGAAGTTATTTTCATTTTGAAGTGTTTAAAAAGACCTATTATTGTTAATTTAAAAAAAATACTGTTAATGGTCATTGACACTTTTTGTTTACCAAAAATTTGTTTTGTTATTGACATTTTTCATTTATTGAACAACCAGGTTTTGGTAAAAAAAATAGTTTGTAGCAATTTTTGATAAAAAAATGGATAAAAACAAAGGCACAAAATATTTCACAAAAAATGTGGACAGGGTTGGCAATTCATGAAAAAATGTTGGTTTTGATACTCTGTTTTTCAACAAAAATTTCATTTGACAAATTTTGACCAGCTCCAATTTTGAATGTGCAAGGATGCAGGAAGTTAGAGAACTGTAGCTAGAGGGATTGATACATAGAATCAATGAAATGTTGGGTTAGATAGGACCTCAAAAGGTTCTTTAACCCATCCCCCTGCACTGAGGCAGAATTAAGAATACCTACTATATGAAGAGGTTATGTTTAATATTGCTAAACAAGGACTACAGTAACTGTAGATGGCACCATAGTGTACAAATATTTTTGAAAAGCATGAATACCAAAGAGCAACAGGAATTATGCAGCATGGCACCAGGGGAGTATTGTAGTAATGGGATGGGATTACAAGAGGGGAAGTTCAGGCTGACTGACTATGAGGAAAAACTTGACAGTGAGAGGTATTAGATTCGAAGTGGTAAAAGCCCATCACTGAGAGATTTAAAAGTAGGCTGGATAAAGCACTAGAAGGTATTCTATAGGGAACTATCCTGCACTTGGTTGGGAGATGAGCTGGATGATTTCTTCTCCATCTCTAATTTCTATGCATAATTTATAGGTATGTTTTTTCTTTGTCAAAAGCAGCACTACCCCATATATCAAACTGCTTGATAAAGCACAGTTAGTTTTCTGTCCCTCGCAGATTTTGTAAATTAATAATACATAACAGCATGCCACGTGAATATTTCTTTTCCCTTTTTAAATAGTCATGTGTTGCTCAGAAGTAGAGAAAATATGGAACTAAGAATGGTTTAGGACAATCCTGTCCTGGTGGAGGGATTAGCTGGATGATCTAATGGGTCTCTTACATTTTCAGTGTTTATATGGGTGAATTTCAGGCCCCAATTAAGTTAATTGCAAAACTGCCATTAACTCTACAACATGAGTATATAGCAGTAAATATGTACAAATACTCCTGAAAATAAGGCATGGCTTAATGTGATCCAAAGGAAACAAGCAAAATTTTGTTGTTCTTTTGTAGCTAAGGAGCAGTGAAACATAATTATTAAGGGCACTGACCTTAAACAAAGGCAACGTGTGGCCAAACCTTGATTCTCTTTATGAACTTTGTTCATGCCCACTATGAGCCTGAGCCTGTAAGGGCATATAGTCAGTTGGAATGGAGAGTGTTTAACACCTAGTCGGAGATGCACCGCACCTTGCAGGATTGGGCCCAGGGGTGTTTTCTGGACAGTTGTGGTAAATTAATTCATTTCACTCCAAAGAATAGCATTCTTCGAACACTGTTCTCCATTTGAATTACAGATGTAAATAGGACTTCCATTTCCTATTGCATAGCACCTAGCGCTATAAAGTTTTGATAATGAAAGACTGCTGTAGAAGCCAGATATTAGACTTGAAATACAATAGATTTTCTTCTTTTTGGGGAAAAATATGGAAACAGAATTTTAAGAAAGTACTTGTACTCTGGCCATGAAGTACCCAGTACCATGCTTGTCACAGCCCTCATAAGATCCCCCAGCTGGATATTCTCAAGGCTGCTATGTTTGAACCTGACTTTCCTTGGTCTGAGTAAGCTTGATTGTGGTCTCTTTCCTTGACATCTATGGCATATTTCCTGGGCACAACCTCTCTGTCTGATACCCCTTCATAGAAATGGGACCTCATAGTCCTCAGGACCAATGGTGCAATCCCTCTCCCTCCCTCCCAAGACACCTTAGTAGCTTAATCACACACTTTCCCAGAGCTCCAAACTTGTGGGCACTCTTGTTTAAAATGTACCTCTTCTGGGATATGTGATAGTTGAAGCACATAACATACAGGTTTTGTAAAGGTTTGTAATAGTTTCTCTTTACTCTAGATCAGGGGTGGGCAAATTATGGCCCATGGGCTGGATCTGACCCACAAGCCATTTTAAGCCAGCCTGTGAGCTCCTGCTGGGGAGCGGGGTCTGGGGCTTGTCCCGCTCCAGTGCTCCAGCCAGGGCTCTGGGTTGGGGGCTGCACTACGCGGCTCAGCCCTGCTCCGGCACTCTGGCTGGGGCGCTGGGTCGGAGGCCACACCATGTGGCTCAGTCCCACTCCAGCCGGGGCACAGGGTCGGGGGCTGCACCATGGCACCGCTCCGGCTCCTATGTGCTCCAATGGCCCCATCTGGCACTCCAATGGGAGCAACAGGGGCGGTGCCTGCAGATGGGGCAGTGTGCAGAGCCGCCTGGCCGCGCCGCCGCATAGGAGCCGGAAAAGGGATATGCCACTGTTTCTGGGAGCCTCTTAAGGTAAGAGCCGCTTGGAGCCTGCGTCCCCTAGCCTCTCCCTGCACCCCACCCCCCTGCCCCAGGCCTGATCCACCTCCTGCCTTCCGAACCCCTCAGTCCCAGCCCAGAGCACCCTCCTCTACCCCAAACTCCTCATTCCCAGCCCCACCCCAGAGCCCGCACCCCCAACCAGAGCTCCTTCCACACCCCAATCCCAATTTTGTGAGCATTCATGGCCCGCCGTACAATTTCTATTCCCCGATGTGGCCCTCGGGCCAAAAAGTTTGTACACCCCTACTCTAGATAATAGAAGAAATATAGAGATCTAAACAACATCATCATCCCTACCTTAGTTCCTCATCAATCATAAGTGTTTGGGATTTCGTCAGAATCCTCTAGCATGTCCAGGATCCCCATTCCTGTATATGGCTTCTCCTCTGAATCATGGAGTCAGTCTCTCTCTTTTCAGCCAGCTTCCTACTTCCTTGGTTGATCTTATAGTTAAACAGGACCCCTTTGCTGTGAAAGCATGCCTCTTTGTTCCTTTCATTTTCAGCTTCAATGGTTTTAAGGCTAATACTACCCAGGGCCGGTGCAACCCATTAGGCGACCTAGTTCAGTCTAGGATATGACTATCCCATTGTCCTGAACTGCTCTCATTTTAATGTGACTGTCCTCTGGGTTTGGGAGGGAATGTGACATCAGCCCTGATATTACATGGCTATCTCCAACATCCACTGAGGCATTCAATGACACAACATTTTCATAAAAACAACCACAGTTCGTAAGTTCTACATATGTTTCCCAGAGAAAGAATGGGGGTATGAATTACCCAAACTTTTATTCCTAGGAAGCACTGCAGCATTATTGCCAGATACAATTTAATGTTGAACTGATTAGAAACCAGGTGTTTTCACATTTCTGCACTGAATTTTCAACTTTGCATTCCAAAAAAAAATAATAAATTCAACTTTTTGTCCCAATTCAGGATAAAAACATTGCAGTACTGGAATTGCCTGTGAAATGGACATTCTGATTTTCTTTCGCCAGTACTATCAGGGCCGGCTCCAGGCACCAGCTTAACAAGCAGGTGCTTGGAGCGGCACCTGTGGCAATTTGGGGGCGGCAGGTCCCTCACTCCCTCTAGGAGCGAAGGACCTGCCGCTGAACTGCCACCGCCGATCGCGGCTTTTTTTTTTTTTTTGCTTGGGGTGGCAGAAATGCTGGAGCCGGCCCTGGTACTATTATCCCAATTTTACACATGGGGAGCTGAGAGAAGGAGAAACTAATCACCCTGTCCCAGGTCACACAGGTGGGGCCTGGAAATGAGCTTGAGTTTCCCAAGTCCCAGGTTTAGCAACCTAACCACTATAATAATATTTTGAATAGCTGCATAATCTACAGTGAATGGTATCTTGTTTGGACAACTCATATGGGTGGAGATTATTTTATGTGCAGAGGTTGGAACTGCACCATCATCTTCCCCATTCCTTCTCTCCTCCTATCCTCTTCAGTCTTGTGGGTGGGTGGGTGGGTTGTGCTCTAGGTATTCATAAACATGTATGTGTATATGTGACTGAAATAGGTAAAATAATAGTGTATATTAAACATTCAGACACAGGACAACAATATCTAGATTAAAGTGAAAACTTGTGAGATGCAGAAAAATCTGGTTGTAGAAAATTTTGGTAAAGAAAATCCTTTGTTTTTTTGTTACCTCAGTCTCTGCTCTCATTAAGTACTATTTAGAGAAAAACACTTTATATTCTTTTCTCACTGTATGATAAAAAAATAAAAATGCCTGTAGAATTCACAGGACTCTCTAGAGTGCACTGTCATGCACAAACTCTTTGTAGACAGGCAGAAGCAGGGAAGGAAAAATCACATTTGTGTTAGAATCATAGAATATCAGGGTTGGAAGGGACCTCAGGAGGTCATCTAGTCCAATCCCCTGCTCAAAGTCGGACCAATCCCCAACTAAATCATCCCAGCCAGGGCTTTGTCAAGCCTGACCTTAAAAACCTCTAAGGAAGGATATTCCACCACCTCCCTAGGTAACCCATTCCAGTGTTTCATCACCCTCCTAGTGAAAAAGTTTTTCCTAATATCCAACCTAAACCTCCCCCACTGCAACTTGAGACCATTACAACTTGTTCTGTCATCTGCTACCACTGAGAACAGTCTAGATCCATCCTCTATGGACCCCCCTTTCTGGTAGTTGAAAGCAGCTATCAAATCCCCCTTCATTCTTCTCTTCTGTAGACTAAACAATCCCAGTTCCCTCAGCCTCTCCTCCTAAGTCATGTGCTCCAGCCCCCTAATCATTTTTGTTGCCCTCCGCTGGACTCTTTCCAATTTTTCCACATCCTTCTTGTAGTGTAGGGCCCAAAACTGGACACAGTACTCCAGATGAGGCCTCACCAATGTCAAATAGAGGGGAATGATCACATCCCTGGATCTGCTGCCAATGCCCCTACTTATACAGCCCAAAATGCCGTTAGCCTTCTTGGCAACAAGGGCACACTGTGTTAGCAGCTTTCCTTTCCTCAGGACTAGACTTGTACCAAACCCTTAAAATTATCAGTATCGTAGACCTTATAGTGGCTCCAAACCTTGTTAGAGTGCAACGTTTATATGCATTTGGATGCCATTAGCCCATATTCCCCAGTGCTTTAGTCATGATCCTCTTTCCCTTACTGAAAAACATTCATCTTCTTTAAAAAAAAAATCGTTTAATACAGAACTACAAAAAGTAAGTCTTTGGAACATGCCTCTGGCATCCATTTCCACATCATGCAGTAATATATCATACAAGTAACAGCTCTTTGGTGATGTATTACGCTAATACATTTAGTAACAGAGCTTTGAGAACATATAGTGTAATGCATCATCAAAGGCCAAAGCTGTGAGTCAAACTAGCCAGTACAAGATACTCTGGAATAGTAGTTTTCAAACTTTCTTTCTGGTGACACCGTTGAAGAAAATTTTTGATGCCCGCAATCCAACGGAGCTGGGGATGAGGGGTTTGCGGTGTGGGAGGGGCTCAGGGATGGGACAGAGGGTTGGCGTGCGGGGGTGAGGGCTGCAGGGTGGGGCCGGGGATGAGGGGTTTGGGGTGAAGGAGGGGGATCCTGGTTTGGAAGGGGGGGCTCAGAGACAGGACAGGGGGTTGAGGTGCAGGGTTGGGACATGGGCTTACCTCGAGCAGCTCCCAGTCAGCTGTGCAGTTGGGGTGCGAAGGCAGGCTTCTTGCCTGTCCTGGCATGTGCTGCGCCCTGGAAGCGACCAGCAACAGGTCCGGCTCCTAGGTGGAGGTGTGCAAACGGCTCCACGCAGCTCTCGCCTGCAGGCACCGCCCCTCCCCCCCAGCTTCCATTGGCCAGATCCCAGGCAATGGGAGTGCAGATTTGGTGCTTGGGGTGGGGTCAGCATGCAGAGCCCCGTGGCCCCTCCCCATGGCTCCCCACCTAGGAGCTGGACCTGCTGCTAGTCATTTCCAGGGCACAGCGCAATGTCAGAACGGGTAGGGACTAGCCTGCCTTAGCTGGGCAGCACCGCCGACGGGATTTTAATGGCCCGGTTGGCGGTGCTGACCTTAGCCGCTGCGACCCAGTGCCCTACATTCCGTGATCCAGCACTGGGTCGCTACTCACAGTTTGAAAACCACTGCTCTAGGACCAGACATCAGATTTCAGGTTGTTTTAACCCTTTAAAGCTGGGAGTGGAGATTTTCCACTTTAGTGTGTTTTTTTAATTTATTATATTGCTAGCTATAAACCTGCTGGAAACTTCTGACACCAGTCAATTAATTTACTCCATGCCATACCTCTGGGAAATTGAGTTCTTGGGGCCTGATCCAAAGCTCATTAAAATGAATAGGAATATTTTCATTAATTTAAATAGGTATTGGATCATCCCCTGGGTGAATTCAGTGATTTTGTTTAAATTAATGCTTAAGTTTGTCTCTGTGGGAAGGTATTACCAGTCAAAACGATGTGTGTTTGTGTGTGATCTTCCAGGTTAGCACATCCTTTACAACCTGATCTCACTTCAGCCGTTTCATATTAATTTAACCTATGGGGAAAAAGAGCACAGGGAAAAAAAATTCTTTGTGGTTTACTGGACCTTTTGGTTTGAAAATCTGTAAACCAGAGGACGTTGGAAGGAAGTCCTGGAAGGATGTAGCTTTGCAGTATTTTCCTTAATAGTAGACCAAGTCCAGCAGGTCTTTATTCATGTGACTAGACTTTGCTCTTGCAAGTAGTCCCATTTAAAAAAAAAAAAACTTTTGAGGTCAATAGAACTACTCATATGAGTGAAGATTACCTGTGTAAGTAAGGGTTTGCAGGGCTGGGTCAGTTTGAATGGGTACTGTCTGACATAGTCTAAATTATGATGTTATAAATCCGAAGTTGTGTGTATATATATGACAGAGAACTTCCATTAATTTGGCAGAACCATGTTGGCCTACTTGTTTCTGAATTTAAAATTAGGACAATTAGGAAGTAGAAGGAAAACAGGTGAAATCTCATTATCTTCATTTGATGCCTGTTGGAGTAGTTGTAAATATGATTATCTTCACTGATGGCTTGTAGCAGTAGTTGTAATCTCTTTGTCTCCACTGGATGGCTGTAGCAGTGGTAAATGGAATTTCATTTTCTTTGCTGAGTGCTTTGAGGATAAGTGTAATCTCATGATCTCTCCTGGGTGTTTACAGATATATTTCAAAAGTCACAATTTAAACACATTTTTCTTTATCAGTTAACTTAGTTTTCTTTAACAATTTAGAGAGAGATTTTCAAAGATACAAAGGATGGGTAGACACCCACCTTGGAGCTCAGTGGGAGTTTGGTCTCTAACTCTCTTGGACCCTTTTAATGAAAATCTCAGCCTTGAAAATTAGAGCTGATTTTTTTAATCCAGTGTCTCTTTTCATGTGGCCACTTTTAAACAGTAGTAGTGAAATTTGGCTTGTATGCTATACCACATATTATCTTGCCCATGTAGCGCTATGAAATCTGGTGCATGCGCACTCCCTTGTCAAGGACAGATTCAGGAAAGCATCCCCATTCAAGAGAGCACATAAATACATGACTAAAGTTAAGCAGGTAATTAAGTGCTGTCCTGAATAGGGATGAACTTAAGCAATTGCTTATGTACTTTCCTGAACTGGGGCCCTACTTCTTAAAGGAGTAATGAGGTACAGTAGAATTGTTTTCACATCTTTTGAGATGTGAAGTTTCAGAGTAGCAGCCGTGTTAATCTGTATCCTGTTTTTTTTGAGATGTGAAGGTTAAAAATGTATTCTGAAACATTTTAATGGTATTTCATACCTAGAGGTGGCATTCATAGAGAGATTAAAATTTGCACAAAAGTTTCTCATGGGTCAAATTTATCTGTGGTGCAATTCAAAAATATTTGGTCCCCCCCCCAAATTTACATTGAAAAAGTTTGCAGTTCAAACTGAAAACAAACATTTTCTAGGTTTTAGGTGGGGGGGAAATGTTATTAAATAAAAATATTTCAATATTGTGGTGAAAATCTCAGTTTGGTCAAAAAGCCATTTTTCATTGTCATGGAAAAAGATGAAAAAAACCTCTCTCCTTTCCACCTTTTTGACCTACAAACAGCATAGTTTCAATGTGAGTCACACCTTGTTAGAGAGCACCCACAGCAAACTAGATCCAGCTTCTGTCTCCTGCATCTTCTAGTCTTAAATCTCTCTTCAGTTACTCCCATTTTTTTCCCGTTTATCCAACAACAGGGTCCATTCTTTTCCTGAATTCCAATAAACTCCTGTCCTTCCTCCCCACGCCTGCCCTTTCCCCAATAATTCTTGACTTGCCCTTCCCCATTTGCCAATTTTTCTCTTCTTTGTGTTTTCATTTTCCCACCTTGCTTTCAGGTCCCCATTGTACCTCAGGACTCATAGTGTGATTATTGCAGCTCCCCAGTTAAGTCTGAGAATTATGGAGGAAAAAGGATTTGACAGGAAGGCCTGCTTATCTAAGAAAAATCAATTCTATAAGTAGCCAGGTCTGTAATGGGCATATTCTCTGTTTCAGAGACTAATAGTTTTTCAGGTACCCACAACTCTGGGAATGTATCCAATGTAACAGTGATCATCTTGATACCATCCCAGACTCATGTATCTTAATTATGTACCATGGTGGTCCTTACAAATTTCCCAGTTTCCTTAGATAACTATGTGAAGTTTAGATAACCTCATTATTTGCCATTTTGAAGGCATTATCTATAGAAAGTGGAAGGAAGCACAAAGGGAATTCTGCAGATACTGAAGTAACCTTATATGGGAAAAGCTGACAAGTTTTCAGGGTCACCACTGTCTGTGAAAGGTAAATTATCTACAGCTCACTGTGGTTCTGATCCAAAGGCACTGAAGTTAATAGAAATGGTTCCATTACTTTTGTGTGCTTTGGATCAGGCACTGAGTTTTCATCAACTACAAACACAAAGGATGAAATCTTTGGCCCCACTGAGGTCAATGGCAAAACTGTCATAGATCTCAGTGGGACCATGATTCACCTATTGAGTCCAAATCAGTATTTTGAATATTGTACATTCTGAAATATTTCTGTGTTCCGCTGCCCTTATCACTATGTTTAGATCAGCACCTGTCATGCAGCCTTTTTACTTTATATAGCTATGTGGACTCCAGTTAAAGGGTCATATTTTTAAAGGAGCATTGGGAACTTTGTGTGTACATATTCTTGAACTCACACATTTTGAGTACTATCACCTTGTTATGTGCATGTGGTAAAATCTGTGACCTGTGTGTGCAGGTGACAGCTCTGAAGGGTCTGAAAACAACCTTGTGCAGAGATGGAAGCCATGTTTTGAAAATGGAGTTCCAAAATTGTAAATTAGGTCTTTCAAAATTGGACTGTTGCTGGATGTGTCAGGCAGTGCCAAACCTGTTTGCTCGTATTTTATGATGCTGCCCTTTTACATATTTGTTCAGGAAGAAAATTGTGTGTTCAGGTATTTCAGTGGTGGGTGGCAATCTGAGAACATAGACAGTTATGGATCAATATTTTAAAATGACTACATTAATATTGGATATGCCTTGATTACGGTTCTAATCCGTTATTTTAAAGGAACAAGCTGGAAAGAACATTTGTAAACCTACAGCTATGTGCATCCAAATATTGAGCTAGATTGTGACATGCACTATAAGGTGGATAGAAAGCTGGCTAGATCGTCAGAGAAAACGGGTAGTGATCAATGGCTCCATGTCTAGTTGGCAGTCGGTTTCAAGTGAAGTGCTCCAAGGGTCGGTCCTGGAGCCAGTTTTGTTCAATATCTTCATTAATGATCTGGAGGATAGCGTGGACTGCACTCTCAGCAAGTTTGCAGATGACACTAAACTGGGAGGAGTGGTAGATATGCTGGAGGGTAGGGATAGGATCCAGAGGGACCTAGACAAATTAGAGGATTGAGCCAAAAGAAACCTGATGAGATTCAACAAGGACAAGTGCAGAGTCCTGCACTTAGGATGGAAGAATCCCATGCACTGTTACAGACTAGGGACCGAAAGGCTAGGCAGCAGTTCTGCAGAAAAGGACCTAGGGGTTACAGTGGAGGAGAAGCTGGATCTGAGTCAACAATGTGCTCTTGTTGCCAAGAAGGCTAATGGCATTTTGGGCTGTATAAGTAGGAGCATTGCCAGCAGATCGAGGAACGTGATTATTCCCTCATTCGACATTGGTGAGGCCTCATCTGGAGTACTGTGTCCAGTTTTGGGCCCCACACTACAAGAAGGATGTGGAAAAATTGGAAAGAGTCCAGCGGAGGGCAACAAAAATGATTAGGGGTCTGGAGCACATGACTTATGAGGAGAGGCTGAGGGAACTGGGAAAGTTTAGTCTGCAGAAGAGGAAAAATGAGGGGGGATTTGATAGCTGCTTTCAACTACCAGAAAGGGGGTTCCATAGAGGATGGATCTAGACTGTTCTCAGTGGTAGCAGATGACAGAATCATAGAATCATAGAATATCAGGGTTGGAAGGGACCTCAGAAGGTCATCTAGTCCAACCCCCTGCTCAAAGCAGGACCAAGTCCCAACTAAATCATCCCAGCCAGGGCTTTGTCAAGCCGGGCCTTAAAAACCTCCAAGGAAGGAGATTCCACCACCTCCCTAGGTAACCCATTCCAGTGCTTCACCACCCTCCTAGTGAAATAGTGTTTCCTAATATCCAACCTAGACCTCCCCCACTGCAACTTGAGACCATTGTTCCTTGTTCTGTCATCTGCCACCGTTGAGAACAGCTGAGCTCCATCCTCTTTGGAACCCCCCTTCAGGTAGTTGAAAGCAGCTATCAAATCTCCCCTCATTCTTCTCTTCTGCAGACTAACAATCCCAGTTTCCTCAGCCTCTCCTCATAAGTCATGTGCTCCAGACCCCTAATCATTTTTGTTGCCCTCCGCTGGATGCTTTCCAATTTTTCCACATCCTTCTTGTAGTGTAGGACCCAAAACTGGACACAGTATTCCAGATGAGGCCTCACCAATGTCGAATAAAGGGGAACAATCACGTTCCTCGATCTGCTGGCAGTGCCCCTACTTATACAGCCCAAAATGCCATTAGCCTTCTTGGCAACAAGAGCACACTGTTGACTCATATCCAGCCTCTCATCCATTGTGACCCCTAGGTCCTTTTCTAGCCATTCGGTCCCTAGTCTTTAGCAGTGCATAGGATTCTTCCATCCTAAGTGCAGGACACTGCACTTCTCCTTGTGTCCTTGTTGAACCTCATCAGGTTTTTTTTGGCCCAATCCTCTAATTTGTCTAGGTCCCTCTGTATGCGATCCTTACCCTCCAGTGTATCTACCACTCCTCCCAGTTTAGTGTCATCTGCAAACTTGCTGAGAGTGCAGTCCACACCATCCTCCAGATCATTAATAAAGATATTAAACAAAACCGGCCCCAGGTCCGACTCTTGGGGCACTACGCTTGAAACCGGCTGCCAAATAGACTTGGAGCCATTGATCACTACCCGTTGAGCCTGACAATCTAGCCAGCTTTCTATCCACCTTACAGTCCATTCATCCAGCCCATACTTCTTTAACTTGGCAACAAGAATACTGTGGGAGACCGTATCAAAAGCTTTGCTAAAATCAAGGAATAACACATCCCCTGCTTTCCCCTCATCCACAGAGCCAGTTATCTCATCATAGAAGGCAATTAGTTTAGTCAGGCACGACTTCCCCTTGGTGAATCCATGCTGATTGTTCCTGATCATTTTCCTCTCCTCTAAATGTTTCATAATTGATTCCTTGAGGACCTGCTCCATGATTTTTCCAGGGACTGTGGTGAGGCAAGGAGTAATGGTCTCAAGTTGCAGTGGGGGAGGTTTAGACTGGACATTAAGAAAAACTTTTTCACTAGGAGGGTGGTGAAGCACTGGAATGGGTTACCTAGGGAGGTGGTGGAATCTTCTTCCTTAGAAGTTTTTAAGGTCAGGCTTGACAAAGCCCTGGCTGGGATGATTTAGTTGGAAATTGGTCCTGCTTTGAGCAGGGGGTTGGACTAGATGACCTCCTGAGGTCCCTTCCAACCCTGATATTCTATGATTCTATGATTGTGACATGGATCGAAGTGTCTCATATAAATTGGTGCAGCGTACCCATTTTTCCCCTGCTTGAGTATGTGTGCAAGGAGAAGCTCTGCCCCCCACTAATTATTTGCATTATTAGGTATTTGTATAATGACGTTGCTCAAAAATCCCTAATGGCCAATGCACCAGGCAGTGCAGCTGAGCCACTGCACATGGTACCATAACTGCACAGGGTGCCATAACATGTCGCTGGTATAGGTCACCAGCAGGTCATTATCACCGTGCTCCTTCAGAGCAAGGGGGAGCAATGAGGGAATTGTGCCTTAGAGATACTCTAAGGCAGAATGCATCATGGGGCTACTCCTGGGATGATGAAGAACCATCTAGCCCATAGGAAAATGGAGTATTGTCTCCATGTCTGGAGTCTTCCTGTGTCATGAATAAATAAAATGAATGAGGCCACTCAATATTTGACTATGTCATATTGTCAGGGTTGCCTACAAACCTTACTTCTCTCCATGCCTGCTCCAGTGAAAGATTTGTCAGCATAAGGACTACATGATCTGGCACAGTATATTAACAATCTTCACAAAAGAAGATGAATATTAGAGAGGAATTTCTAATATTACTTTAGCTTTTAAAAAAACTGAGTTGTTCTGAGATTAAATAGAAAAACAGGTGGAGGGAAAAAATCTTGCTTAGCTTTCACGTTAAATATTTTGTGACTGCTTTTTCTATCCATAATTCAACATATGTAGAAAAATTTTTGAAGGAGAAAGTAGTTAAGGACATTGAGGTCAATGGTAATTGGGACAAAATACAACATGATTTTACAAAAGGTAGATCGTGCCAAACCAACCTGATCTCCTTCTTTGAGAAGGTAACAGATTTTTTAGACAAAGGAAATGCAGTGGATCTAATTTACCTCGATTTCAGTAAGGCATTTGATACAGTTCCACATGGGGAATTATTAGCTAAATTGGAAAAGATGGGGATCAATATGCAAATTGAAAGGTGGATAAGGAACTGGTTAAAGGGGAGACTACAACGGGTCATATTGAAAGGTGAACTGTCAGGCTGGAAGGAGGTTACTAGTGAAGTTTGCGACCAATCTTATTTAATCTTTTTATTACTGACCTTGGCACAAAAAGTGGGAATGTGCTAATAAAGTTTGCAGATGACACAAAGCTGGGAGGTATTGCTAATACAGGGAAGGACCGGGATATCATACAAGAAGATCTGGATGACCTTGTAAACTGGAGTAATAGCAATAGGATGAAATTTAATAGTAAAAAGTGCAAGGTCATGCATTTAGGGATTAATAACAAGAATTTTGGTTATAAGTTGGGGACACATCAGTTGGAAGTAAGAGAGGAGGAGAAGGACCTCGGAGTATTGGTTGATCACAGGATGACTATGAGCCGCCAAAAAGCTAATGCGGTCTTGGGGATGCATCAGGCGAGGTCTTTCCAGTAAAGATAAGGAGGTGTTAGTACCATTATACAAGGCACTAGTGAGACCTCATCTGAAATATTGTGTGCAGTTCTGGTCTCCCATGTTTAAGAAGGATGAATTCAAACTGGAACAGGTACAGAGAAGGGCTACTAGGATGATCCGAGGAATGGAAAACCTGTCTTATGAAAGGAGACTCAAAGAGCTTGGCTTGTTTAGCCTAACCAAAAGAAGGCTGAGGGGAGATATGATTGCTCTTTATAAATATGTCAGAGGGATAAATATCAGGGAGGGAGAGGAATTATTCAAGCTTAGTACCAATGTGGACACAAGATCAAATGGATATAAACTGGACATTAGGAAGTTTAGACTTGAAATTAGATGAAGGTTTCTAACCATCAGAGGAGTGAAGTTCTGGAACAGCTTTCCAAGGGGAGCAGTGAGGGCAAAAGACATATCTGGCTTCAAGACTAAGCTTGATAAGTTTATGGAAGGGATGGTATGATGGGCTAGCCTAATTTCAGCAATTAATTGATCTTTGATTATTAGCAGGTAAATATGCCCAATGGTCTGGGATGGGATGTTAGATGGGGTGGGATCTGAGTTACTACAGAGAATTCTTTTCTGGGTGCTGGTTGGTGAGTCTTGCCCACATGCTCAGGGTTTAACTGATCACCATATTTGGGGTTGGGAAGGAATTTTCCTCCAGGGCAGATTGGCAGAGGCCCTGGAGGTTTTTCACCTTCCTCTGCAGTGTGGGGCATGGGTCACTTGCTGGAGGATTCTCTGCACCTTGAGATCTTTAAACCACAATTTGAGGACTTCAATAACTCAGGCATAGGTTAGGGATTTGGGTGGGTGAGATTCTGTGGCCTGCGTTGTGCAGGAGGTCAGACTAGATGATCATAATGGTCCCTTCTGACCTTAAAGTCTATGAGTCTATATGTCTTGTGTCTAGACCTGGTCTAAATTTTTCTTCTGAAAAGATTTTAAATCATAAAATGTAGTTTAATTGAAATTAAAAAATGTCAATTTCAACATTTTTCAATTTTCCAAAGTCACATTTTGAAATGTCTATTTGATTGAAAATGTCATTTCAATATCATTTTAAGTTGAAATGCCCATTCAAAAAGAAAATGTTTGTTTCAGGATGAGAACAAATGTCAGTATTTCTGGCACAGAAATTCCCTTTTTCCAACCACCTCTGTGTTCAATAAAATGGAGATGTGATAAGTCCTCAGCAGTACTGCCTGGCTCCCAAATAAAAACAGAATATTATATTGTAATTTGCTTATGAGAAAGAAGCTTAAATAAGCAAATATATTTTGGCAGAACCTACAGTATTTGCAGTACAGTGCACTGTTTTTAAAAGTGTCTGCAAGAAGTTTTCAGGTCCATATGGGGTTAGGGTAGCTTGTATAAAAATAGAAATAAATGTTTGTAATTCATTTAAGCTAATATATCATTTAAAGCTAACACTGCATTTTTCATAGCGTTTTAAACCTTATTTTTAAATAAAAATGAAGCAAAATTTGGAACAAAAATTGTTTTTTACAAAAAATCAACACATTTGTTTTGAAAATGTCAAAATGTAGTGGTTTGACTTTTTTTATTTTTTTTTTTAGCCAGGACAGTCTAGTGAATTCAACACAAATTTGCAAAATGTTTTGGTTAGCCCAACTATGCATTTTTCAGTGAATAAAATTGTTAAAAAAAATTTCACTCGACTCAAGCTATTATTTCAAAATGCAGTTGTGTGAGGTTTGTTATAAGCTTTTACTGGTCACCTGACAAAGGAACTGGGCTTGATTCCAACCTGGATTGTGATTGCTTGGCATCTCTTAGGATCAGGCTTTGTTTATGTTGGAAGGTATCAGGCTTTATATCTCTGATTTCTTGTTCACCTTGATCTTCCGAGATGAAAAGTGCTCAGTGCACTTTAACATGGAGGATGACCAGTACTCCCCCGTATCAGGCCCTTTGTGCACTAAATGTAAAGCTTTTTGACTCATTACTGGAACGATATAATTAATAGATGCCACACCTTGAAAACAGAATAATGTACCCAATTGTTATTAATGATTAATTAAAAGGGTTATTTTAAAGACAACATTAACCTTAAATAACACACATAGATGGGCTATAGATGAGCTATGGACATTGATGCTTTAGACACCAATGAGACAGACAGTTTATAGATTTCCCTTCCTCTTGCACCCCTGTGCAATACCCGAAGAGCAGAGGAAACAATGGCTGCCTGAAAAGGGAAGATGAGTGTAATACAAGATCCAGAGTGATCAATGGAGGGTAGAACAGTGCATTGTTCAGGAATCCCCAGGGGAACTCTGGTAGAGTCATTGTGGTGAAGGGAAAACCAGTTATGGAAAACATACAGCTAGTCAGATACTGTTTCCCCTTTTGCAGATGTGGACTTTTACTGCACTACCAGTACCATCAGAGCTACAGGAAGCTGTATTTTTTAAAGTACAATCTATCGTGGCTTCTAATTGTCTTAAGTGTTTTAGGAGCCAAAGGCATCATTTGAAAGTGCTGGTGGATACAGAGTGTCTGATGTGAAGAAAGAGGTTAACTGAAGAGAGTTGTAGTGTTTCGGGTTGAAGAAGGGAGGCTGAAAAGTCTCGTGTGAGAACAGAAAAAGGAAAGAGGGGCATGTTCCAGGAATACTGTCAAGGAAGCTGTCACTCAGCTTTCCAGAAAAGGAAAGGAGCAATGTTTCCTTTTAATAAGTTACTGGCTGCTGAGTATATTTGGTTAAAAGTGAATCAGCTAGTTAGCTAAGTAAGGCAGAAGTTAGCCATCAGCAGTGTAAGTGATCAGCGACACAAGCAGAGTTCAGTTAGCCCCTGAGTCAGTATGTTAGCCAGGTACTGCACCAACTACCACGCAAGATAGGGGGCAAGTTATTGTAGCTAATCAGCTAGATGCCAAGTCTGCATGATGGGCAGCTAACTACAATAGCAGAAAAGGAAGGAAATGATCTAGCTGGAAGCAAGCTGGGAAGCCAGTTCATATTCACACTGCAGTCAGGAAAAAGACCAATTTCAGTCTCGGGTTAATAGGCTATTTTCCCAGCAGTGAAACAAAGGGATCCTTTCAAACTACGAATCAGCCAACAGAATGGAACAGTGCAAAGTGGAAACCAGCCAGAAAGGCACACAGCCAATAGCTTGCCAGCAGCTAGATGCAGAAGCAACTTAGAAAGAGAGAGAGAGTGCAATCCAGGTTGTCAGACAATTATTATTCTAGAGAAGTAATAGGGTTAGGACATCAGCTGGCAGCTAGTAGACTACTGAAGGGAGATGTCTAAGAAGGAAAAGCTAGTGAAGAGTGGAATATAAAAGACCTTTATTTCCCCCCAAGGTATAGAAATTCATGTTCTGCTGATAAATTGATTGGAGCCTAAAATTGTTTGCATATCTGTTTATAAACCTGTGATTAATTTACTACAAATAATTGTTCAGATGCTTGTAAATGTGACAAGGGTGAGACATTTTATTAACACATTAAAACTTTTCAAAGTATTTTTTTATTTTAGTGTTAATATAAATAAATCTTCCACATAGCCCCTTATCTATGATACAGCCACATGGCTCCTGCCCTATACTTAAGTCCCTCTTAAAGACTTACCTCTGCCATGCTGCTTACAGTGTGGTGAGTTGGCTTGTGTATGAAGTGCTTATAGTTGTTCCCTTTTCCATCATCTCTGTCTGCTTAACTCTCTGTCCTTAGATTGTGAAGACCCTGGAGCTAAGGTCACCTTGCTTAAGAGTTTGGAAAGAATCTATCACATTACAGGCGCTACCCTAACTATATAGTGCCAAACATGGCATGCATGCCGATTTTGAGTGGCACGCTGCTGTCTGCCGCGGTCCCGGCCCCCAGCACCCCCCCCCCCCCCCCCCCCCGCCCACCGCTCTCCCCTGCAGAAGCAGGAGGGAGAAGCTTGGTCCTGAGGCAGCCAGGTTTCCCCTCTCCCCTGCTTCTTCCCCCAGCGTGGTGCTTTCCTGCCCCTCCTCCTCTCCTTCCCTGCGCCGATCAGCTGATGGCCCTCGCGAGGGGGAGGGGGATGAGTGGCAGCGTGCTCGCTGCTCCGTAGAGGAGGCAGAGAAGAGGTAGGGATGGGACCTTGGGGAAGGAGGTGGAACAGGGTATATCCCTTCCAGCCCCCTGCCGTGAGCCGCTCAGGGCAGGGAGCTGGGAGCACCCCCATGAGCCGAGCACCCCAGCCCTCTGCCCTGACCCCTGAACCCCCACAGACACCCAGCCTTCTGCCCTGCATCCCCCCCCACACACACCACCAGCCCTCTGCCCTGACCCCTGAACCCCGCCCCAGGTCTGGGGTCCCTGCTCCTGGCCCCTTGCCAGCCTGCATCCTGGCTGCAGGCCCCGCTCAGCCCGCTGCCGGCCTAGGTGAACACAACCCCAGGCTGGCAGCGGGCTGAGCAGGCTGGCGGCATAAGATCAGCATTTTAATTTAATTTTAAATGAAGCTTCTTAAACATTTTGAAAACCCTGTTTATTTTACATACAACAATAGTTTAGTTATATAATATAGACTTATCGAGAGAGACCATCTAAAAAATGTTAAAATGTATTACTGGCATGCGAAACCTTAAATTAAAGTGAATAAATGAAGTCTCAGCACACCACTTCTGAAAGGTTGCCTACCCCTGATGTAAATAATAATGACTGAACTGCTCTATTGTAATCATCATCCACTCTCGCATGACTCCTCTTGATTAACTCCTCTTGCTTACGGTCTTTAGACAATCCTTGCACTTAAAACATGGTCTGGACAGAGGGGGTTATTGGGGGAAGGCTAAAAGAAATGGAATGTATATAACTCTTATTGAAACTTAGAAGCATTTCTCAGCTAAATATTGTGTGGTGAGTGGTAGGGGAGAAAATCCCAGACCCAACACAACAAATGATGCTCTAAAGAGTCCCTTGTTCTACCAAACAGTCACTTGAGGTTGTACATAATTTGTTTTGTTTCCTGGGTTTTGTGTGATATAGGCATGCAAAGCTGTTTTTGCGTCAAATAATACATTTTGTTTTCCTTTTGGTGATTTGCCTTGTTATTTTCATTTTGTGACTTATGTCTTGATGAAGGCTTTATTCTTATTTGGAAGCTGATTCAACCTATGTGGAACCAACTCGCTCCTAAGTTCTGCAATTTAGGTGCTGCCAAGAAATTTCTAAGACTCTTTGCCGTGGGAAATTCAAATATAAAAAAGCCCCAAGCTCATTCATTAAAGACAGTGAACATAGCAACCACAGTCAGAAAACCTCTAGCAGTCTGGCAACTGATAGCAGGGCTTAGAAAGAGAAATAACAAAATACTCTATTTAAAAAAAAAACATTAAAACACTCTTGTCCACAGCAGTATGAAAAACACTACAACAAGCCTAATATCAAAGCCATTATTGAAAACATTGCTTTTCAAACTTCTATGAATGTAATACATTAAACAATATGCCACTGAACTACTCTCCCCCACAGGAAACAAAAGCCATTCTTTAGTCCCCTAGTGCTGTACAGCATTGAAAGCTCCCCCTGGGGTGTCTGGACCTTGACTGTCACACTGACATACTTATTCATGTTTAGTAGTTCCTTACTCCACAGGAAGCTCTACTGACATCAGTTCTAAGGGTGGCATTAATGATCCTTAATTGATTAAGATTCCCACAGATGGAGATATTGAGGATTTGGGGGTCTAGGGGAGGGGTGAGTCATTCACACAAGTTCTTGCTGTTAGTTACTGAGAGTGTCTACACAGCTATCAGAGGTGTGATTGCAGCATATGTATATGTACCTGAGCAAACTTTAATACAGCTAGTGCAATACCAAGAGCAGAGAAGCCACAACAGTATGGGCTTCAGCATGAGCCAGCTGCCTGAGTAATTACCCTGGGTGGTCTTGTACAGCTTCACTGCTATTGAGACAGGCGCTAGCTAGATTACAGCTAGCTCAAATATGGTCTATATGCGCCAAGTTAAAATACAGGTTTCCTGATTCCAAGTCCCAGATTCTAATAGCAAGATCATGCTCCCTCCTTGGCTTGTAGGTCAGATCAATACAGACATATTTGCTCCAAACAGAAACTTCTTTTTTTCTTTTTTAAATGACAAAACTTTCATTGGCTTGAGCGGGAACAGGCCCAGTAAAACTGATTGGAGTTTTGCCTGAATCTAGTGATAACATATTTGCTTCTTTCTGGACAATGTGAGCCATGTCCAGTGCTCCATGAGGCTAGATGGTACACAGCCCTTGTGTGTCTTTTCCTCTTTGTATGCCCTCACCCAGGGGCCAAAGCACAATTGCAGTGAACTACTCGCTAGAAGTCTAGACATCTAAAAAGGGGAAAAAAGAAGAGGCAGAACCAGGTCTTGAAACTGTCAGGTAAATAGCTTATCAAACCTATCTTTCCTTGGACCACCATGCTCTACTGAACTGAAGCCTCTTTATTCAGCAATGGTATGATTTAGTATTTGCTTTAGGCAGAATCTTGGTAAGCAAGTTCTCAGACCACTCTATATCATCTGAAATAGTGCATCAAAATATATTTGACATTACCTTCTTGAATCTTTAGTTATACAGTAACTCCTCACTTAACATTGTAGTTATGTTCCTGAAAAATGTGACTTTAAGAGAAACAATGTTAAGCGAATCCAATTTCCTCATAAGAATGAATGTAAATAGGGGGGGTTAGGTTCCAGGGAAATTTTTTTCACCAGACAAAAAACTATATATTATATAGATATAGACACAGTATACGTTTTAAACAAACGATTTAATACTGTTCACAGCTATGATGATTGTGACACTTGGTTGAGGTGGTGAAGTTAGAGGGTGGAAGAGGGAGGGATATTTCCCAGGGAATGCCTTGCTGCTAAATGCTGAACTAGCACTTGTATGAGCTGTGAAGGGTTAACACGTTGTTAATGTAGCCTCTCACACAAGGCAGCACAAACACAAGGGAGGAGAGACAGCACAATAGACAGAGACAGACACACACCTTGTGTATGGGAGAGAGAGAGATGCACACTGCCCCTTTAAATAAGCTGACCCACTCTTAAGTGCATTGTCTTTTTAAGTGGATAAGGAAGTTGAGACAGCAGCTGCTGCCCCAAGCTCTCTCTGTCTCTCTCCATCCGTGTCCCCTCCATGCTCTATATGGAGAAGGGGTAAGTGGGGTGCAGGAGCAGCGGGAGGGGGACACCCTGACATTCCCCCCCCATTCCCCTCCTGCACAGCAAGCAGGAGTCTCTGGGAGCAGCTCTAAGGCAGAGGGTAGGAGCAGCACATAGCAGTGGCAGGAGGGACAGCTGAACTGCAGGCAATTGATAGCCTGCAATTGATAGCCTCCTGGGTGGCTGCAGCACATGGAACTTGCGGGAGCTGATGGGGGGCTGCCCTGGTTACAAGGCCCCACCAGCTAGCTGCAATGGGCTGTTCTTCCTGCAAGCAGTGGACAAAGCAGGCAGTTGCCATTAGAAGGGAGCATTGCACAACTTTAAAGGAGCATGTTCCCTAATTGATCAGCAATGTATCAATGAAAAAACGTTAACTGGGATGACTTTAAGTGAGGAGTTATTGTATAAGGTGGGCCCAATTCTGCTTTCTTTAAGCAAATCTGCCACTGAAGTCATTGAAGTCAATGGGAATAAGATCAGATCCACTGAAGTTAATAGGAGCTTTGTCTGAGTAAAGCAAAGTTCTATATATAAAAGTTGGATGTAGAAGAGATCCTCTTACAAAGTATATGTGGAAGGCAAGGATTTAATAACACTTGTGCCTGCTGCACACCATTTGTTAGCAAAAACTGCTATTCGGAGCGCTCTAAGTGTGATATGTGTTTCATTTACACCTAGTAACCTGTTGTCTGTCTAAGGAAAACAGAAACCAAAATATTATTATGCAAATACAATATTAGAGAGCTTGAATGACTTTGTCTTTCCCTTCTTGTACTAAGCAATGGTGTGCTACATGGAAATGGCATTGTTATTGGTTGCAATATGTTCGTCTGTTTTTATTAATTTTGTTCTGGAAGAGAGGGGTATGAAAAGAATAATCTTGTTTGAAAAGTTCTTATAAGAGCTGTGGAACTATATTCTTGCAAAAGAAGAGACCTGGGCTCTTTCTTTCCTTTATCCTTTTCAATGCTTATCTTGGTTGGTGGTTTTACTATGGGGCTATATTGTGCCTGATAGGCACTAATCTGCTGGAGCTGGTGCAGAGCTGCACTGACCCAGGGGGAGTCATTGTGCCTGAAGGTTCCTTGTCATGCAAGGACACGTGTCCACTGCACCATCCCTTAGGCTGGTCTGAGAAGGGGACACATCTCTGTGTTTCATCTTACCCCTTTTGTGATGGCTTATGCTCATAGGTGAACTAGCCTGAAGAACTTCCAGTTCTCAGTAGAGCTGCAAAGGTTGCCTTAGTGGCTGGCCCCTGAGTGGAGGGCTCTTGGCAAACCTGCAAGGGAACAAGTCACATTCTAGTTGTATATAAATGTAGGGACCTTTGTCAATATGTTTTTATGGTCAACAATGAATATTTAAACCAATGTCCTGTCAAGTGAGGAAAATCAGTCAGGTATTGGTGTGCTGTCACAAGAAACACTAGTGTGAGAGAGCCTACTGAATAAACAAAGAATATTTTATTACCTCCTAACTCTTACCCAAATAATTCAATAAAAGTTAATTCCCACAGTAATGTTTAATTCAAACTAACATCTCTTTGCAAGCATCTGAGCCATGCCTCCTCGGGTTTTGCATAAGCAATTTCTGTTTTGTTGTGCATTTTGGGACATGGAATTACACTGAGCAATATTAACAAAATGACACATTGAAAAATCTGCATTTGTGGAGCAGTACAAGCCATTCATTTTTTCCAAGATCCAAAATTCTCCAGTGAGTGCCACAAATCCACGATCCACCTCAGTGTTAGCTTTTGCATTTGGATCTCTGATTTATCTAACACAAAAGCTAAAAGCTCATGTCATAGACACAGATGGGAAAACTCATGAACATAAATTAATTCTTCTAAAATCCGCTTAATTTAGGCACATAAAACTGTCTCAAGCCTCACCTATTTTAGTCCTTGATACTGCTGCTACTGATGTCAAGAATAAAACTCTCTTTGACTTCTTTGTGTAGAATAAAGGCCTAGGTTAGCAGCACCTGACCATCTTATGCATTTTGGCCCATACTGCTCCCCGTTTTACAGAACAGCCATTATGTGGAAGGTCTGTGAACTAGAAGATTTATATTTTTGGAGTATGTGAAAATGCTGCTGAATTGTAATGTAAGCATGCCAGCTGTTTACCAAGTCTTACAGACATTTAGGACTAATATTTAGATTTAATCTGACAAAGAATTTCACCATTGAAAATAAGTGGCCTATGTTAATGTAGAGGCTGTCAACCATAGTGATTTAGGGCATATTGCTACAATGTGGTGGGGTCAGTGTTCTGAAATATTTCTTAATAAGCAAAATTGTTATGTTATTGCTGAAAAGGAGTGATTCAAATCAAATGTGCTAATCTTGGTCTCATGACTGGAGCTGGTAGACTATTTTTGACATGTTGATGAAAATTTTGCATTATTTTTTGTTTTAAATTTCCACAAAAAAATTAAGTGGAAAAATATTTTTTTTAAGTGAAACATTTTGTTAATTTTTCTATTAGTTCTGCTGGTGACTCTATTCAGTCATTCATTCCTCTTGCCAGCAAAGTCTGGAAAAGGAGACCATTCACTCTTTTGAAAGCAAGATCTGAGGAATGCAGTTCTTTCAAGAAGAGTGGGGGGGCAAGAAACCCAACTAGTTTTAAGACTGATTAGCATTGGCATAGCATGGTTACCTGTGATAGGAGGGGACTGGACTCTCCCAATCCTATGTTATTAAGATGAAAATACTTCGTGTTGCTTTAACATAATCCCTTCTTATCAGTGTAGCAGTAGTCTTGACGGACTCCAGTGTTAGTCCCACCTACCCCTTATTAAGAAGATGTTTTGAGGATGGGTTCTATTCTATTCTGGTTCTAATACTATACCCATAATAGTATTTAAATGCCTTCCAATAATACATTAAACTATGTGTCTAACCTCTGTTGTGTGGTACTTGTCTTATTTCTCTCTTCTTCTCGGCTGGGAGAAAAATGTTAATAGATTTATATATATGACTGCTGTGGTATCTGATTTTTTATTAGTGAAGGCAGGTCACAGGAGTGCATGTTGCCCTGAAATAGCAAGTGGTGAGGTCTTAGATTCGGGTTGGTTCATTTCACAATCTGGAGCTGTTTCCAAGAAAGCTCAGTCTCCTGGCCAGGCAACTTGTATCCTTGCTGTAGACAGTTCCATTGTGTCTAGGGAAAGAAATTGTTGACTGCATTCCTTATGCTGGAGCTTTAGGTGATCTTGTAGGTGTTCCAGGACCTCATCATTAAGCACCTTGAAGACCGAGGTCTTGAATTGGACGTGATACTATCTAGGGAGCCAGCATAGAGTGAGTGGAGGACAAGTCTGATATGCTTGTCATAGCCTGTGTTGCTGTGGATATGTGCTGCTGTGCTCTGTACTTATTGAAGTTTCTTAAGGGCCAGGTAAATTACATCTCTGTAGTCCATCTGGGTGGTAGTCCATCTCTGTAGTCCATCTGGATGGTAACTATCACAGTTAGAAAATCTCTGGAACAGATTAAAGACTGCCATTCTCTCGACATGTGCTGAGTCCATTGGCTATGTCACCCACCATCACCAAGATTGGTTTGATGAGAATGATGCTGGGATTCAGGGCCTACTTGACTAGAAAAGAAAAGCTCATTGCATGTGGCAAAATAACATATCACATCAGCAGAAGAAAGAGTCATACAAACAACTCAAGGATGATGCGCAAAGGAAAATCCGTGACATCAAAAATAAATGGTAGCTAGAAAAGGCCCAGGATATTGAGCTTTATGCTGATAAACATGACATGAGGAGTTTCTTTCAGGAAATAAGGGCCATTTATGGCCCATTGTCCCATGGACCCACACCTCTCTGAGCCCAAGATGGGTCAACGTTTTTTAAGGACAGCGAAGCCATCAATGCTAGATGGAAGGAGTATTTTGAGCTACTCCTGAACTGTGAGTCAGCTGTCTTTGATGCCACTATCGAGTCTATATGTCAACGACATGAAAGAGAATCTCTTGTTGACCCCCCCTCCCCACCCTTGAAGAAGTAACATAACCCATTATGCAAACTAAGAACAACAAGGCAGTAGGGCCAGATGGCATACCAGCTGAAGTCTACAAGTTTGGAGGTAAAGAACTGGTAGGGAATCTCCATGAACTTTTTCTTCATATCTGGTATAATGAGAAGATTCCAAAAGACTTAAGAAACACTAACATTGCTACAATCTTTAAGAAAGAAGATAAGTCAAAGTGTGAAAACTATCAAGGCATTGTCTTGCTATCTACAGCAGGGAAAATTTTTGCCTGTATCCTCTTAAACTGATTACTTCCCCTGGCTGAGAAAACGTTGTCGGAATCTTGGTGCAGTTTTAGATCATCCTGCAGGACAACCAACATGATCTTCATTGCCAGCCAAATCCAGGAAAAATCTCGGAAGCAAAATCAGAACCTGTACATGGCTTTCATCAATTTGACAAAGGCCTTTGACTCTGTCAATCGCTAAGCCCAGTAGAAGGTGCTGGCCAGATTTGGCTGCCTGCCAAAATTTATTAAGGTCCGAAGGCCTCTCCATGATCAGATGACTGCCACAATTCTCTGTAATGGCCTTGAGATGGAAACTTTCATCATCAAAACTGGAGTTAAGCAAGGATGCGTTGTTGCCCCAACCCTGTTTTCCATCTATTTAGCAGTCATTTTGGTCCTTATTACAGATCATCTCCCCAATGGAATTGACATTCAATACAGAATGTATGGGCAGCACTTTAATCTTCAACGTCTTTGCTCCAAGTCTAAAGTCTTCAGGGCATCCATTACTAATCTTCAGTATGCTGATGATTGTGTCATCCTCGCGCACACTGAGAATGACCTTCAGTCCATACTGGATTTTCTTGTACAAGCTTACTGAAGCTTAAGACTCTCACTCAATATTGAGAAGACTAAAGGGTTCTATCAGCCTGCTTCAGGCCTTGCACATGACCCACTGCAAATCACCATCGAGGGTCAGATTTTGGAGACAGTTGAGCACATTTTGCTACCTGGGTAGCCAACTTTCTCAAAATGCAAAAATCGACAGTGAGATCCAGCACAGGATCCAGTGCTCAAGTGCTTCCTTTGGGAAATTGCTCCAATGCATTTTCACGAACCGTGACCTACAACAGAACACCAAGATCCAGGTCTTTAAGACAGTTGTTGTTCCAACACTCCTCTATGGATGTGAAACCTGGGTGACCTATCAACAGCACCTCAAGAGTTTGTAGAGGCATCACCACCGATGCCTCCGCAAGATCGCCGCACTAATGCCAGCATCCTCGCCGAAGCCAATGTCACCAGCATTGACGCAATGATCCTCATGTACCAACTTTGCTGGGTTGGACATTGTGTGCGGATGCTAGACTCTTGCCTCCCAAAACAAGCCCTCTACTCTCAGCTCACCTATGATGGTCAGAGTAAACCCTACAAAGACACACTGAACACGTATCTTAAGAAAACTGATGTGGACATCACAAGCTGGGAAGAGCAAGCCACCAACAGACCCCAATGGCACCATATCCTCCATCAGGCAGTGGCCCGCTTCGAGGAGAAGCGCCTTGCCCTTTAAGCTGAAAAGAGAGAGAGGAGGAAGGTAAAAGAAATAACTTTCTCACAGCAGGCCGCTGGCCTGCCATAAAATGTCTGTACCTACTGCGGGCAGATTTGTGATTCCAGGATCGGACTCCTGAGTCATCTCAGAACCCAGCAAGTCAGATTGTCTACACAGGTCTGCTTTGCTTTTCTCTGGAGAGGTTATAAACAGCATTATTGCCCACAGTTATAAGGTGCAACACAGCTTTACCTATGCAAGCACATATATTCCTAAGGTGAAAGCAATTCAGAGATAACTTATTAAAATAATAAAAGAACTTACACACATGCTAATAACCTTACCAAGGGCACTGGGAGGAGTCAGTCATTCAAACCCACCAAGGGATTTTTCTGTGGTTACAAGTTCATAACTCTTTTGGCTCAGAAAAAGCACATCCATGAATTTGAGAGTTGCTCCTTTATACAGTTTGGGCCTCTGATCTTGTCCTCATGAAACAAGTGGTCAGCAGACAAAGATCCCCTCCTCGGGGCAAAGCTTCAAAAGGCTGAGTTCCTGGATATATTACAAAGGGGATACATCAGTAAACACTTCCCCCTGGAGATTTCCTGGGAAACCTACTTAACTTTAAAAGTTCATTCTCGTCCTGCACATTGTTTCAGAGACTCCTTAGAAGCTTGCAACACTTCCCAGGATTTACATTAGTCATGTCTTCCCCTAGAGAAGTTACATACAATCCTGCAATAATACGTAAACATTTGCATTTTTAATATGAAGAACTTCTAAAAATATTTAAACTTAATTCAATGAAGTTTAACTTAATTCAATAAGGTTTGTCCGGGAAATTGCTGTATCTTTCATAGTAACAAAAGCATATATGACTGGTACATACTGCCAGGATGGTACATAGCTGGTAGAGTGTTACTTGCAGATGCTGCTATGTGAGAATTTAGGATAAGCAAAGAATCCAGGAGCACTCCTATGCTGCAAACTGCACTGACATGATTACTTGTGGATGTGTTTATAAACAGCCTTGGAAACTTCAGTCCCACTAAAAACATGATTATATTTTCCCTTGGATTGAGTCCTCATTTAGAATTATATTTTGAGACTTGTCAGTAGCCAAATTTTAATCTATTTAGTGTGTACCATGTTGATTTTGTATCATCCCTATTTCTTAATCAAAATGTCATATGGTACCAAATCAAATGCTTTATAGAAGTCTAAGTATATTACATCAATATTATTACCTTTATCAACCAAACTTGAAACCAAATAAAAAGGGATATACAATTAATGTGAAAAATTATTGTCTGCAAATCCATGTTAGTTGCCATTATGTATATTATTCTCTTTTCATTCTTTATTGATAGAGTCTAGTATCAGCCATTCCATCACTTTGCCTGGGATAGATGTGAGGCTGACAGGCATATAATCACCCAGGTCATCTCATTTTCCCTTTTAAAATATTGGCATATGAGCTTTCTTCTAGTGTTTTGGAACTTTCCCAGTGTTCCAAGATTTATTGAAAATCAACATTGAGTCCACAATGCTCCTGAGACAGCTCTTTTAAACTCTGGGATACAAGTTTTCCACACGATCTGATTTTAAAATGTCTAATTTTAATAGCTGCTATTTAACCTCCTCCTGTGTTACCATTGTTATGAAAAGTATATCTTCATCTGGTTTTTTACTAAATATAGAAAAGAAATATCTATGGAATACTTCTGCTTTTTCTGCATTATTATTCACAACTCTATCCTTTCCATCTAGTAACTGTACAAATACCATTGTTAGATTCCTTTGTTCCTAATATAATCTTTAAAAATCTTCCCTTGTCCTTAATTCAACTGACAATTGATTTTTTCGTGGGTCTTTTTGCTTCCCTTATCAATTTTATACAATTCCAATCTTCTAATTTATATATTTATATTCACTGCTATCAACTTCTCCTTTTTCATGTGTGTGTTTATACATAACATTTATAACTGCTTTTATTTCCCCTTTATGTCTGGTTACATTTTTTTTAATTAGCGTGGAATTCATTTGTGATTGTGACATTGAGAGTTTGAGACTCTAATAAAATATTCTTAAACAATTCCCAATTATCATTTGCATTTTCTGTTTTTAATTTTTTCACTGTTGATTTGGCTTATAATTGTCCTCAGTGTTGTGAAAATGGCCCTCTGAAAACACCAAGTATACTTTTTCATGTCATCCTCATTTGTTGTGTGTGATCAAAATAATCATATCATGATCACATACATCTAAGGAATCACTCATTTCAGTTCTGTGATCAGTTCCTCTTTATTGGTTAAGATGAGGTCTAATATAAAATTCCTTCATGTTCGATGCTACATTTTTTTGAATTAGGAAATTGTCATCTATAATCTTTAGAAATTCTGAGGATGTTTAAATACTGGCAGTTTAGATATCCAGTATATGTCACATGGGTTGTAATTCTCTATAACAACAGAGTTCCCCCCCCCCATAATAGATAGATGCTTAGATGCTTAAGGAGTCAGTTACCTTTTTTCTCTAGTATGATGTGGTGGTCTTCAGTATACACCAATAGTACCCATCTATCTCTTAGGACATGGATCCATAAACATTCAAGACCATTTGCATCTGAGTTGTCACTGTCTAAGGATATGTCTGCACTGCAATAAAACACTGCAGCTGGCCCATGTCATTAGTTCCAATATGTTCCATCTCCAGTGGATCTTTTCCCATCAACTTCCAATCTTAGAGTCACGTTTCATGCCTTGGCTTCAGGAAGAGAGCATACCACTCTGGTGTCCCCTTGCAAATTGTTGTTTCAATTCTTCTTACAATAGAATTTCCAACAAGGACAGTCTGTCTGTCTTGAATAGTTGGAGATCTCTTTGTGGGCATGCTAAGCATCCCTCCGCAGGTGTGTCCCTCCATTTCATTGGACCAGTGAATCTTCACAGATATTTTTGAGACAAGGTAGGCAAGATAATATCTTAAGGTAACAGAAGTTGGTCCAATAAAAATATTACCTCATCCACCTGGTGTATCTAATATCCTGGGACCAACATGGCTACAACACTGCAAACAACAAGAGATATTTTGGGCTATTTTCACACTAAGAATATAACAATTGGATACTTCTCCTCCTCTTGCCTCTGGTGGCTATGAACTGCCAGGCCTCGTCTTTGGTGCCCATGCTCTCTGGTTCCTCGGTGGACAGTTCTTTTCTCACTTGAATCTAGCATGGTAATGCTTGCTCTTTCTGCTAGTGCAAGATTTCCTCAAGCTCTCTGATAGTCTGCAGTGTCTGTACTTGTCCTTCCAGAGCACAAATCTTTTCTTCCAGCGCAGCCACCAGCTTGCACTTCATACAGAGGAACTCCCTTCTAGCAGGGAAGATATCATGTCACATCTGTTGCAGGACACAACCACTGTTCCGTCACTGACCCCCATCACAGTACTGATCACAGAACAATACCTAGAAAGGGATCCTCTCACACTCCTTCTCCATACTCCCCTGTTTGCCAATCCCATTGCCCACTCAGGAGTTTGCCTAGTAACTTAATTGGAGTTGACACTGATTAACACTAGAGTAAGATAGGATTCAGGCCTATTTAATGTCTGCATATGTATAGTAAAGACTATTTTTTCCTCTCTATGGACCCATTCTAAGACGGGCAGAGCACCTTCAGCTCCAATGAGAAGAAGCAACACCGTATAGAACTGTATCCAGTGAGAAAGAGGGGGAGAGATTTATTGTTAGTTTTTAGGACTATATTTTAATATGGTGGAATATGTTCCACCATTATTTATTATAAAACTGGTCATATCCTCAGCTGGCGTAAATTGTCATTTCTCCATTTAAATTAATGGAGTTCCAATGATTATACCAGCTGAGGATCTGGCCCTCACATTTTTAATATATGTTTATATTTGGACACTATTTTACAACAGCCACTCCTGAGATGTGTCATCTACAATATGTCTACCGTTGATCTAGGCTCATAATTCCCAACTTGAGGAGAGGCACCCATGCCAGGTCTGGTCAAGCTAGTGCTCTAGAAATAGAGGGTAGCCACACCAGCACAAACAAGAGGAGGGGTGAGCTGCCGACTACATACCTATCTGAGACTCAAGGCAGCTCATACCAGCCACCCCTCCTGCCATTCATGCCAGCACAGCTATGCTCTATTTATTAACACACTAGCTCAATCAGAGCTAGTGCAGCTATGTCTCCTTTTGTTGGAAATTATACTCCTATCTCAAAGTGTAGCCATACCCTTGGAAACACAAAATGTTAGGGGGCTAAAGAGAGATTTCAACTTTACTGGGACCCTCAATTAATGATGTTTCAGAGCCAGGCATTTACTGTGCATTATTGATTAATTTTATTGATTGTTTAACATGATCCCAAATGCCCATTAGTGGAGAGACTTGCATATACAGTAGTCATGTTATTCATAACACAGAAAGAACATCTCTACCAGAATATGTTGATAAACTGTATGACAGCAGTGGTTTTATTGCTTAGAAAATCACTTGTGTGGCCAGCTTTTCCTGGGGGTGGAGTAAAACAAATGTGTGATATGGAACAGAAGCATTTGAAACGCAGGTTGATTAAATTAAAAACAAATACTGTCTTTCAGTTTTATCCAATAATCTTCAGCCAGACTTTGATGTTGGGGAAATTCAGCAACATGGCATCCAGTCATACTGTCTGTGATTGTCCTTGCTTCAGTCTTTTCTCTGATATTGGCGTCCCAATTGTATTGCTTCATGATCAACACAGATGCTATTATCCCCAAGTCCTAGGACAAGGCAAAAATGTGTTAACTTATGGGAAAAAATGTTACAAAGTGATATCTGACCTTGAAAGATTTTGTATACAGGAGTACAAGACTTAAGAAAGTAATAAAGAGCTTAGGGGAGCAAGAAACCTAATATTTCACTGACATCAGCAAAATGGCTGCACACAGAAGGCTATTCAACAATCAAGTACACAAAAGCTAATTTGCCACAGATAGCACAAATTCTGTGCAGATTCTTTTAGATTATTTGAATTAACTGTAGGGATATTTTTAGAGCAATGCTGTTTGATTTAATTCAAGCTATTGTTAATGTTAGTTAATGAAAAGAGCTACTTCATATATTATATAGATATAGATATATATAAATAAAGTTACAAATAATAGCCAACATGAATTTGTCAAAAACAAATAGTGCCGAAACAACCTAATTTCACTCTTTGACATGGTTGCTGGCCTAGTGGAAAAGGGGGAAGCTGTAGATGTGATTTATCTTGATTTAAACTAAGGCTTTTCAGACAGTCCCACATGACATTCTCCCAAGCAACATAGGGAAATGTGGTCTAAAATTACTATAAGGTGGATACATTTTTTTGAAAGATTGTACTTGAAGAGTAGTTATGAATGGCTAGCTGTCATACTGGGAGGATGCATCTAGTGGGTCTCACAGGGGTCTTTTCCTGGATCCAGTGCTTTTTAATTTGGATAATGGAATGCAGAGTATGCGTATAAAATTTGCAGATGATGCCAACCTGGGAGGGGTTATTAACACTTTGTAGAAGAGGATTGGAATTCAAAACAACCTTGACAAATCTGAGAATTGGTCTGATATCAACAACTTGTAATTAAATAAACACTTGTAAAGTACTGCACTTAGGAAGGTAAAATCAAATGCACAAATACAAAACAGGGAATAATTGGCTAAGCAGTAGTACTGCTGAAAAGGATCTGTGATTATAGTGAATCATTGAATATAAGCCAACAATGTGATGCAGTTGTGAAAAAAGCTGATATCTCTCTGGGATGTGTTAATAGGAGTTGACATATGTAAGATGCGGAAGGTAATTGTCCTGCTCTATCAGCACTGTTGAGGCCTCAGCTGGAGTACTGTGTCCCAGTTTTGAGTGCCACATTGTAAGAAAAAATTGGAGAGAGTCCAGTGGAGAGCAACTAAACTGATAAAAGGTTTAAAAAACCTGGGCATATTTAGTGTTGAGAAAAGACAGGGGAAACCTGGTAAGTCTTCAGATATGCTAATGGCTGTTACAAAGAGGACTATGATCAGTTGTTCTCCATGTCCAATGCAGGTAGGATAAGAAGTAATCTATTTAATTTGCAGCTAGTAAGATATAGGTTAGACATTAGGGGAAACTGTCCAACAATAACGATAGCTAAACACTGAATAGACTTCCAAGGGTGGTTTCGGAATCCCCATCATTGGAGGTGTTTAAGAACAGGTTAGCCAAACACCTGTTAGGGATTGTCTAGGTATACTTGGTCCTCCCTCAGTGCAATAGCTGGACTAGATGACTTCTCAAGGTCTCTTCCAGCCCTACATTTCTATGATGTATATATTTGTACATTATCATATATTAAATAGCATCCATTATTAGCGACTGACATGCTTGAACCTATTGAGGGTTATGTTTGATTGGTTAATACTGTTAATTCTACCATTGTAACCACTGTGCTTTGTTTGCAGGTTGTATATAAAAATAACGATGTCAGACTGGAGTTATCTCGACTTGCCAAGCAAGGAGACCCTAAAATGAAGATTCATGGAGTTGTAGCATTTAAATGTGAGAATGTTGCAACCTTGGATCCAATCACATTTGAAACACCAGAGTCTTTCATCTCTTTGCCAAAGTGGAATGCCAAGAAAACAGGGTCAATATCATTTGACTTTCGCACAACTGAGCCAAATGGACTGATTCTTTTCAGTCATGGAAAACCAAGGCATCAGAAAGATGCCAAACACCCACAAATGGTAAAGGTTGACTTTTTTGCCATTGAGATGCTTGATGGTTACCTTTACCTGCTGTTAGACATGGGATCGGGTACTATTAAAATAAAAGCCTTGCAAAAGAAGGTGAATGATGGAGAGTGGTACCATGTGGACTTTCAGCGGGATGGACGGTCAGGTAAATTTCTTTAAATAGCTTCTTCTTCTTTTCTTTTTTTCTGTTTAAAAACATCAGAAAGATTTGAGAGTTGTAATTATATGGGGTTTTTTACTGTTGAAGTTACACATCATCAGCTAAATAAGGGAGGTATAATGAATCATTATTGTCAGGTATTAACGCTCAAAACACAAATGATTTCCAGAGAATAGTATGTTATGTGAATATTTACTGGGTAATCAAGTACTAAATCTTGCAAGTCAATGTATCATGTACTTCCAAAAAACAGTAAAACCAACAAAAATAAACCACCAAACAGAGTGTCCTGTACTCCTGATAATGACTTACATCATCACATTTGTAAAAGGAGCTGAAGTGGCAAATTGCAAGTTTAAAAAAACAACAGCAAGAAACACCACAACACACTAGAAAATTGTAAGTAATCTCCTGCGTAGTAAAAGTGAATATTGTGCCCAGAGAAACAACCAAACCCTTCTAATGAAGTCAGTGAACTTCTGCATAATTAATATGAATGCTAATGAATCATGATCAAAACATGGCATTATATGTGGAGCTAAGAAAATAATTGATTTGTTTTCTGTTTGGTGGATGAACAGAAAATATGAAAAGAAAGTTGCTTTGTTTTGAAATGAAATTGAATTTTTAATTTTTTTCTTGCAGAAATGAAAAACCAGAAAAAAAATTGTTTAGGTCAAACAAAATGTTTGACTGTGAATTTGAAACTGTTTTGACATTTTCTAAACAAACCATTGCAACTTTTCTTAAATATTGTTTTTTTGGGGACTTTTTCAGATGAAACTATTCACCAAATGCAACCTGAATTCGTGAATAGATTTGTTGTCCTGAAAAATGCATTTTTCAGCAAACTTACTACTTGCTGAAAAAATTCCACCCAGTTCTAATTGTATACTAGCAAAAGTGGAAATATTTGACTAGTGGCCATTGAAACCAACATGAGTAATTAGGTTTAATAATTACTCTTACTGTTAGTAATAAAAACATCAGCTGCCCCTAACTCTGCAGTAAAATGTCAAGTCACACAGGGCATGTGTATGTTGCAACTAAAACTTGTTGCTGGCCCATGTCAGCTGACTCAGACTGGACTGCAGAGCTATAAAACTGCAGTGTAAACATCCAGGCTCTGAGACCCCAGCCAAATCAACTGATATGGGCCAGCCATGGATGTTTAACTGCAGTGTAGACACATCCATGCCTTAGTGTGTTAGCTAGTGAAACCTTTCTTACATTCCAGTTGCAGTTGGTTTAATACAAGTTGACTTAAGGAATTGATTCAGAGGACTGTTTAAGGACTTCTACGGTTCCTCTTCTAACTCCTATGTAAAGGTTCATGCCAAGATTTTCTAAGAATAAAACAGAATCTAGAAGGTTTAAAAAAAATTCGTAAGAAATAACGTACATCACAGCAGTAAATAATAAGGCTATAATTCATTCAGCCAGGAAATTCTTGTGATGTATTCCACAAGAGCATTCTTAAATGATCTGTGGTTTATCTACATAACTAAAACAGCTAAAGGGCACTACGTTGTTAATTTATGTATACTTCAAAGGTGTATTATTTAATCTCCATAGTTGAAAACCTACTGTATACCTCTTCTATTTCTCCCTCTGTATCTTGGGTTCCTTTGTTTTTTAACTTCCAGGTTTCTGGTTTATCTTTCTTCCTTCTCCTTATCTAGCATTATTATTTACTGACATTCCGAGCTATATGATTTTAGCATAGATTATTCATTTGCTTGTTATGAAACTATACTTTGGGCTGGTCTTGGAGATGTACTGACAGCTCCCAAATTCAGTGGTAATTAAGACACTTATCTTGCAGGAGACTCTCAACAGTGTATAGGATGAGACCTCTGCTGAAAAAGTAATGATATACTGTAGGGCCAGATTTTCCAAACAAAGCCTGCCTTTTAGTGTTCCCAATTTTCCAATACAATTTACTTAATTCAGATGGCTGAAAAACTAATTACACCTGTAAATCAGATATTAGATAGTTCAGTGATCTAAACTGGAGCCATATAATTGCAGGTGTGAAAAAGGAAGCCCAGAAAAAGACAGGACCCAAAATTTAATTTAACTTAACCTACCCTGGGGTTCCAGATATAATTATGAAAAATAACTATATGGTTCCTGAGTTCTAGTGGGTTGCAACATTAACTATAGAAAGGTTGATTTTCTGGCTGTCTCATCTCACTTAGTTATTTACTCCTCATGAGGTAACAAATCTGCCCAAAACCCTCAACTATGATTGAACATCCAGTGGTAATCATATTATTTACATTGTGATCTTCATTTTGTATCTTCTCTTCTTAAATACTTCTTTAGGGATTTGTCCCTGGGACAATTCTGAAAAGTGGAGGTTATTGCTACAATCAGAGTCAGTTCTATTCAGAAAATGAATGCAATGTAGTTGGTTACATTTGAAGATATGCCCCTAAATGTTCATAGTTGTACAAGACTTTGGCCCACAATTTTTGTTAAGGAACTGTGAGGCTAAACTCAGGGTACATTTCTGGAAAATGTTGGTGAGTTTTAAGTATCTAGGTTACTTTCAGGGATGATATATACCAAAGAGTTTGAAGACCAATGTGTACATTACCATTTGTTTGCAAACATTTAGCCATGAATAATTTTAGTGTAGTGTTTATTGTTAGCAATTGAATATTATGTACTACTTTTAAGCAAAACTTCTAAAGTTAATTTAGATGGAGGCATGAATACTTTAAATATCTGTTATAGGTTGTTTTTCTCTTTGAAGAATAACACTGATTTGCCCTAAGTCATGCATTCATAGATAGGGATGGATAAACAGAAATGGGTAAAATTAGCAGGGTGGATTTGATTTAAATCAAATTGATTTAAATCACTAGTCAGGAAGACTCAATTTAATCATGGATTTCTATATAAAAGTCCATTCTTGTTGGTTGTTATAACCTTAATACATATTTTTCACAACTCATAGATAGATGTAGGATTCATTATTAGAAGGTATACACTGTACATTTTAATGTGATTTTCAGATTAGTTTTACAGCTATATCAGAAAATGAATGATTGTTTGGTTATTTCATTTACCAAAGGTAATTGAAGCAGATATTTATGAAGTCATTAGGAGGTGAACTATCTCCAGTTCAACAGGTTAATCATTAATATTTGGAGGATTTTCTTGCCATGCTGTATTAGGAGGAGAATATCACCAGACATTTAAATTGTGTTATTTAACTAAAACAACAATCTTATGTATTCTGGATTTTTTCTTCAACAGAAAACATATAATATTTTAACAAAACAAGCATATGAATTTTGAATTTAGTTAAATATTCAAGGTTTTTTTTTAAATCAGGTTTGTTTTTGTTATTTTTTTTAACTAAAATGGTTAAATGCAATATTTTAAAAACATATTAAATCGACTATGTCAGCCAGGTCAACATGAGAAACTTAAAATATTGGCTTCTGCAGCTAACTCAGTCGTCTTCACCTTCATGTTCCTGTTTGTTCATAATCTGGAAAAGAAAAACAAACTTTCCTGCTTTTTCAGGTCCCAAATGATTTCATAATTTGGAATGAATTAGTCCAAAGGAAGAAAATATTCTTTCTACACCGGTACAAGAAGCTACTGCTGTTAAAAGTGGGATTATCACTTCCACAGTCTCTGAATCCAAGTGATTAAATGACTTCCACCAGTTCACTGGTGTGACTTTCTTTAAAACATCATCAGCAAACATATATTTCTTGAATGGTGCCCCTTAGCTCTGAAGTTTATTATAGTTGGCATTATGGAGGGATGATTGCTGGATGTCCATGTCATTGCCAACTCCTCTTCTTCAGCAGTTAAGTTTTGACCCTGGTTCCAAGTATTGAGAATATTTCCAAGAAAATGAGCTGGAGATAGTGCTTGTCCCGTTCATTTTTTTAATGCTTGTAATTTAACTCTGTCATTGCATATTTATCTTTTTAAGATCTCACTCAGTTCCTTCCAAATTTCAACAGAATCAGCAATAAAACAGCTATTTCCCTGCATTTTGTTCAAGGCTACAGAAATAGGCTTCAGGGTACTCAGCATGTGTTCAACATTTCTCTTAAGCGCAATGTTTAGAACTTTGGCTGTGACAGTGTCATCTATTTTTTCATGATTTTGTTCACAAACTGTCATCAGATTAGGCCAGTTCTTGATATAGTGCTCAAAACAGTCCACGACTGAGTTCCATCACATGTCTTGTGGGAGAGTTAGCTTGGGTCCTCCCACTTTTTTTCAGAACAGCTGCTGCAAAGTGGCTGTTACTGAAGGATTTTGCAATTTCAACAACATTAGTCTTTATTTCTGGAACACTGAAGTCTTTGGCTAGGAGGAGCATCAAATGAGCACTGCAACCATATATTATTAGCTTGGGACTTTCTTCACTCTCTTCTAAATAATTTCTTCTCATCTTGGATATATTTGGAGCATTGTCTGTGACCAAGCTGCATACTAGACATTTTAATTTTTTTTCACAGTTTGTTATAGTTTTTACTGCTACTTCTTGTAAGTATTCTGCTATGTGTGCATTTCCTGATGTATCAATTGTTTCTGTAAAGAAGACATTCCCTTCTTCTGTTGTCACACAAGCAAATACAACAGGATCATTGTGGACATTGGGTTACCCATCAAGACTCATGTTAACAATTTTACCCTCTAGACCTTTTGCACACTGCCCAATTTCTCTTTCGTACACTTTATCCAGCAATTTACCTGCGACATCTCTGTTGGGTGGACTGTATCATGGTCTTAATGACTGAACCATGTTAATGAAGTGTGGGTTCTCAATCATACTGAAAGGAGAGTTTGTTGCATAAACAAACTAGGCAATTTTTTCATCAATTACCTCTTTTTGCAATTTGCTGGTAAACAAAAAAAGTCAATGCAGTTATTTAATTATTATTACCTTACTTCTCATTTAGTATTACTCCTTACATTCACTGACACTCAGTACTACTTTAAAGGTGAAATTGTAAAAGGAAGATCTGCCCATTTCAGATATTTATTTTTTATCACAACCGAATCTAAAATGATAGTACCATAGAGTAACAACTATATTTTTTGCTCAAACATGAGAATTCAAGAATAGTCCGGAAGGAAGACAGGCAGTCCTTAAGAAAGAAGTATGAAATAAAAAAGTTGACCAACCTGAAGATCCTGCATGTTCAGACATGTTCCTTTCATCATCTTTAACGCAGCTTCCCCCTGAGAAGGAACACTTCTCATGATGTTGTTTCATTTGGGCAACCAGGACTTGCATTTCTTTGTTGCACTGTTTGCATTTTGCACACATGCCTGTCTTACTCACAGGTATAGGAACTTCATTAAAATATTCCCAAATTGGGTCTCTTTTAAGGCCTGCTGCCATTATTGGTTTTCCCTTCTAGTGACATAATGGTATGGTAGATCTCACATCAATGAAGGTGACACTCAGAAAGACCTCAAGACTTCTGGAATATGCGGCGCAAACAGTCCCTCCCTTCTCACATTTATCTCCAGACTTCTTCTCCTTGTCCAGATCTATTTCGCACCAACAATCTTCTATTCCTTGAACTTTTTGAAACCTTGCACTTTTAGAGAGAGGTAAGAGATTGACTCTGTGTACACAAATTTGCAGAGGGACAATAGAGTTGGGGTCTGTGATTTCTCACCTCTATTTATTTATTTATTTATTTTAAAAACATTTTTGCTGTTAACAAGCTGGAGACACAAATCTACAGTTTGAGAACTGCAAAACTAAGCATTTCCGATGGTATCTTCTAGACTGAGCACTGAGTCCCATTGGGTAGATAGAAAGATTAATTTAAATAATCTATCCAGAAGTCCCTGGAATCCCATAAGATTGGGTCCCTAATCAGTGAACTATTGGAACTAATTTACAAAACTTTTCTTAAACATTACATGAATATATTGTCTCATACTATAGAATTAGAATTTATAATCCCTATTCCATGATAAGATATCTTTGAGCTATAATGTATCTTAATTAAAACTCTTTTGATAGTTTTTTTCCTCAAAAAGCATTTTATCAAAAAAATCCTATTTGAATAAAAAAAATCTATTTTTTTTATTTAAAAAAAATTGTTGATTTTTATCCACCCTGAAAATTAGTACTATACTGAACTTTCATCTAAAACCTGAACCCGTTTTTGAATACGTTTGGCTAATATTTTGAACCCGGGTTTGAATACGTTTGGCTAATATTTACAGTGGGAAAAGTACTGAAATTCTTACTCCATTTTTGCATAGGCAATGCTGTCATCTAATCTAATGGGAGTATTGCCTAAATAATGGCTGAATAAGGACCACGGAATTTGCATCAGAAAAAAACATTTGATTAACATAAAAATAAGTTGTGTGTTCTTCTTTTTCTTCTGACTGGAAATGAAAGTATCAAAATATTCTGAGCTAGATTCTGCCTCCTATCGTGTTTGGTCGTGTCTTACACAACTCCTCACTATTACACACTCAGTGTGAGTAATCATGGTAGAATCTATGAGAGGGGCATCTTCTGCAATAAAGCTATTCCAGCTAAAACCAGGAATACTGAAAATCTCCTGAGAGACTGATCTTTTGAGATCTCCAACTTATTAGCTACTTATCTGAGCCGATCACTGCTAACATGACATCTTTTAAATTTGTGCTCCATCTTCATGAATAAGTAGCTCAAGTACCATATTTGCTGCTAAATAACGTTCCATGTTTTGCAATCTTTTATTCTTACATTTCTCTAGCTTTCAAATCCAAAACAGAGTGGTGCCCACTGATAATAGAAAGCTGTGATGCTTCTCAAGGAGCGTGGCTAATTTCCTTGACTTCAGTATTAGCAGGATCAGCAAGTGCTTTGATTTATTTTCTGGTCTTTGCTCTCTTCCTGATTCTCAGCCACAGGAAACATCCACTCTAAGCTGCAGCAACAACAACTATCGCCTTTCTGTCATCTAGCTAGCCTTGTTTGGCCACAGCTGTTACCAGACTACCAGATAATATTCACTCTATCACTCTAAGATTGCAATATAATATAACCAGAATAGCCTAGCCTTTTCTTAGATTTTCACTATCTGCCAATAAACAGCTATGAGAGTTTCACATTGTAACTTAATAGACTACGTAAGGTAAGTATAGAGATCAAGGTAGCTGCACCAGCTGCAGTTACAATCTCAGTATTTTACTGATCACAATTGATGAGACAAGGTTTAGAAATATGTCTGTGCATGGATGTCTTAGTTTCTTGTAAACAGACTTATAAAAACTAAATTGCTGAGATAATGAATATGATTGAAGAGGCTCATTAACAAATACCTAAGGGAAATGTTTGGCTGTTCAGCTGTTACAGTACTGCCAACTTTGCAGTAAAAGAAATAGGAACATACCATGAAACAGCTGCAAAGGTCTTTGCCCACAGTGGTGTTTGTGACATATTAGGGATAGGTTAATAACTGATTTGTGAGGCCTGAGTATTGTTTAAATTTTTGTTAAGCTGTTTGGCATACTCAAGGATAACCTCACAAGCATTTTTTAGCAAACTGCCATTCTTTAGAAATCATCATTACACATTAAAATCAGATAGAGAATGTATCATTCTTGTCAGCCTTCAATGGTGTACAGCGCTGTAAAACAGATTGTATCAGCAGTTATGCATGGGTAAGCCAGCATTTAAGGGCTAAAAAGTCACTGATATTTTGAATTAAAGTCAGAGTTCTAGTTTAAGCATAGAAATTATCATGTGTATGTTTGTGTGTGTGAGAGAGAGTGAGAGAGAGAGAGAGCTCACACACATGGATCTCACCAGAGCATATAATTAGAGGTTTACTGTAATCAGTCTTTCACTGCAAGCAGCACTTCCTAAATAGACATTACAAGCCCTGTTGTTTGGTGCTTATAAATAAAAATATGTATAATATAATAGACCATTCATGAATCATCACACTTATTCCAGATTAAATAAGTATTTGAAATTCCTTATTTGAAGTGTTGGATTGTCCTGGTGCTCCAAAGATAAACAATCCTAATTAGTCTTCCATTCATTCAAGTAGTGTTCTGGGTTGGTACTGTACATGTGATTGTTTATCCATAAAGTAGTACAAAAACCCCCAAATTCTGCCCTCAGATAATCCATACAGTACCTGACTGGGTGTCCCATTGTTAGAGATCCAACAGGTCATAGCAAGAGCCTAAAAGATGGACTTGCTTCCAGGTGATATTGGGGAAAAGAAATACTTCTTTATTAAGATTCTGAAGTTAAATTCATTGATCAAGGATCAGTGCTCTGAGTCAGATCAATCCCTGAAGCTCACTTAGTGCAGTCCTTAACTAGTCCTTCCCTTTCCTCTCTATGACCCAAAAGTCAATCAAAAAGTTTTTAAGCAGTTTTCCCTCTAGGTTTTCCTTGCCTCAGGGAGACATGAAGAATCTTTTCTAATCACCAGGTGGTCAAGCAGTCTGTGAAAGAAGCCACCTTTTCCCTTGGGTGCTCACTCTCTCATCATTGGCTGTATTAATATTTATTTATTTATTTGTTTTATATCACTCTAGCGGTGAGGTGCCTTGCTCATGGACCCAGAGCTCATTGTGCTAGGCACTGTACAAACATAGAACAAAAACTAATCTAATGCTGTAGTTTCTCAGCCCTGCACATCCATTTTCCTCTAAGACATCCCTTCCACCTTCCCACTAAAACAGTTTTGGCAAAAGCATCTGCCTACATCTCTAGGTCGAAATTATAAAGATAGCTGCAACATATTGGCAATGTAGCTGAAGAACTCCTCTCTCAAGCTCTGCAAAATAAGGAGAGCTCCAAAGGCATGGTATAAAAATGGAGTAAACCCAAGATCACACAGATAACTGTTTCTCCCATGACAGATTTGTGCTTCTTTTTTTAGAATCATTGAATGTTATAATTTCCATAAGATCTCAAAGAGCTGCCACTGATCATCTAAATTTTGTGCGGTGTCATAAGTTTTGATGAAAAATTGGTCTGTCTGTCAGTCAAGATATCATAAGAACATAAAAACGGCCATACTGGGTCAGACCAAAGATCCATCTAGCCCAATATCTTGTCTTCTGACAGTGACCAATATCAGGTGCCCAGAGACCAGCTTGTCTTAACAGTGACATCTTCAGTGAGCTTAAACTCAACAAGGAAGCTTGCAAGAAGTGGAAATTTGGACAGATGACTAAGGCGGAGTAGAAAAATATTGCTCGACCATGCAGGGATGTAATCAGGAAGACCAAGGCACAATTGGAGTTGCAGCTAGCAAGGGATGTGAAGGGTAACAAGAAGGGTTTCTACAGGTATGTTAGCAACAAGAAGAAGGTCAGGGAAAGTGTGGGACCCTTAATGAATGAGGGAGGCAACCTAGTGACAGATGATATGGAAAAAGCTGAAATACTCAATGCTTTTTTTGCCTCGGTCTTCACAGACAAGGTCAGCTCCCAGACTGCTGCACTGGGCAGCACAGTATGGGGAGGAGGTGAGCAGCCCTCAGTGGTGAAAGAACAGGTTAAGCACTATTTAGAAAAGCTGGACATGCACAAGTCCATGGGTCCAGATCTAATGCATCTAAGGGTGCTGAGGGAGTTGACTGATGTAATTGCAGAGCCATTGGCCATTATCTTTGGAAATTCGTGGTGATCAGTGGAGGTTCTGGATGATTAAAAAAGGCAAATATAGTGCTCATATTTTAAGGGAAGAAAGAGAACCCAAGGAACTATAGCCTCACATCATATCCTGGCAAAATTGTGCAGCAGGTCCTCAAGGAATCCATTTTGAAGCACTTGGAGGAGAGGAAGATGATCAGGAACAGTCAACATGGATTCACCAAGGACGAGTCATGCCTGACCAACCTGATTGCCTTCTATGATGAGATAACTGGCCCTGTGGATATGGGGAAAGCAGTGAATGTGATATTTCTTGACTTTAGCAAAGCTTTTGATATGGTCTCCCACAGTATTCTTGCCAGCAAGTTAAAGAAGTATGGACTGGATGGATGGACTATAAGGTGATAAAAAGCTGGCTAGATCGTCGGCCTCAATGGCTCGATGTCTAGTTGGCAGCCGATATCAAGTGGAGTGCCCCAGGGGTCGATCCTGGGGCCAGTTTTGTTCAACACCTTTATTAATAAACTGGATGCTGGGATTAATTGCGCCCTCAGTAAATTCGCAGGTGGGGAGGAAGGGAGATACGCTGGAGGGTAGGGATAGGGTCCAGAGTGACCTAGACAAATTGGAGGATTGGGACAAAAGAAATCTGATGAGGTTCAACAAGGACAAGTGCAGAGTCCTGCACTTAGGAAGGAAGAATCCCACGCACCGCTACAGGCTGGGGACTGACTGGCTAAGCAGCAGTTCTGCAGAAAAGGACTTGGGGAATTACAGTGGACAAGAAGCTGGATATGAGTCAGCAGTGTGCCCTTGTTGCCAAGAAGACCAGCGGCATACTGGGCTGTATTAATAGAAGCATTGCCAGCAGATCGAGGGAAGTGATTATTCCCCTTTGTTCGGCGCTGGTGAGGCCACACCTGGAGTATTGTATCCAGTTTTGGACCCACCACTACAGAAGGGATGTGGACAAATTGGAGAGAATCCAGCAGAGGGCAATGAAAAGTATTAGGGCGCTGGGGCACATGACTTATGAGGAGAGGCTGAGGGAACTGGGGTTATTTAGTCTGTAGAAGAGAATAGTGAGGGGGGATTTGATAACTGCTTTCAACTACCTGAAGGAGGGTTCCGGAGAGGATGGAGCTCAGCTGTTCTCTGTAGTGGCAGATGACGGAACAAGAAGTAATGGTCTCAAGTTGCAGTGGGGGAGGTCTAGGTTGGATATTAGGAAATGCTATTTCACGAGGAGGGTGGTGAAGCACTGGAATGGGTTACCTAGGGAGGTGGTGGAATCTCCATCCTTAGAGTTTTTTTAGGCCTGGCTTGATGAAGCCCTGGCTGGGATGATTTAGTTGGTGTTTTGAGCAGGGGATTGGACTAGATAACCTCCTGAGGTCTCTTCCAACCCTAATATTCTATGACTCTATGAAGCTCTGTGCCTGCTGGGCAGTTTCCCCCCATGTGGTCTGCATAAGGAGAGGGCAGGAAAGTAGCTCCTGATAACTCTTCACACTGCCTATATGGAGAAACTGACCAGCAGGCACAGAGCCTGGCTTTGCTGCTCACCATCCCCCCCAGTTCTCTTGGAGGGCATAAAGCAACGTTGCATGGGTGCACAAGTGGTGATTCAAGGCACTCCATGCCTGCCGGTCAGTTTCTCCACCTGGATTGTGAAATGAAGGGCAGGAGAGCAGCGACCTTTACGGCAGAGCTCCAGTTTGGTGCCATTTTCCATAAGAACAAGGCGGGTCAGCCACTTCCCAACCCAGGTGAGTGTTCAGCTGCTAGTCCTGGCTATAGGGGCGGGTGACCAGATGTCCTCATTTTATAGGGACAGTCCCGATATTTGGAGCTTTGTCTTATATAGGTGCCAATTACCCCCCACTCCCTGTCCCGATTTTTCACCCTTGCTCTCTGGTCACCCTAGGTGGGGCGGAAGGACTATGGGACTCCCCCTGCAGGGAGCCACCGGGGTCGAGTCAGACCCACCCCCAGGAACCTTTCCTGGCTCCAGGAAGCTCCACACACACACCCGCTCCACTTCCTGCCCCCATCACTCCTCAGCTGCAAGGGGGAGAGGTCACTGTATGGGGAGCTGCACCCGCATCTGCCCAACTCTAGTGCATCCAGACCTCCCTCCCAAGTGCCACTCACCTGAATCTTCACCCCGCTGAGCCTCACCCCCTGCCTCCAGAGATCCCACAAACCCAGACCCTCCTACCAAGCCCCCCACATCTGAATCCCTACACCACCAAGCATCACTCCCTGCATCCAGAGGCCTGCCACGCTAAGACCCCCCTGCTGCATCTGGATCCCCTGTGGAGCCTCACCTCCACCCCTTCCCCTTGGCCCCCCAAATACAGAAGTCAAACTCATAATATGACAGCACCCATATGCTAAAGCCAGCAACAAAATTAGACCAAAGTATTACATCCCACAGGAGACTAGACTATTATGTGCCACAGGCAGAGAATATGAGGAACTGAGGAGCACCAGTGCCGGAGGCTCCCACAGTGCCAGTGAAAAGATGTTGGCGATGCCAAATAACAGCTCTAGAGACTGAACAGATCTGGTCCAACATGGGTAGGAGCAGTGAAAGGTTCCACTAAGTTGTGCAACCAGTTTTCTTGAACCTTGACTGAGATCAAGTACCTAAGGGTGAAGAGGTATAATTCATTTTCCATGTCCAATTAATCCCACTCCTCTCTGCTAAGGATGCTTAAAAATGTGCCAGTTGTACTGGTTCCTTTTGTTACTTGGAACTGGTGTAAGACCACCAATTCATTTTAGGCTGCTAAAATGTCATAAGAAAGCTTTTATTCACTAATGATCTGGGTCTAATTCAATCTAGTGACCTAAAGGAGAAAAGCTCTGCAACCCCTAAAAACGAACCTTTATCTTTTAATATTTAGTGGATATTATTCATAATGCAGTAACTACCATATCTAATTTAATATGTATCAAATTAGGTAAAGGGTGTGTGTTGGTTGACACAACTGATTACTAAAAGCTTTGGCAAAAAAATTCACACTAAAGTTAGTTCTTTAATAGAGCCTCATGCACTAAGCTCCAGAAGTCCCCAGTTCAATAGGTAGCCTGACTTTCTGAAGTTTGGTTTAATGGGAATGTGGATGCTCAGAACCTCAGAAATAAGACTTGTGATAGAGAAGCTTAAATATAGATTTAGTAAAATAACTTTAGGTTCTCATGATTGAAAATTTTGAGGGATTTTTGGTGGAAGAAAGGGTCTCTTAGTTAAAGATTCAACATACCCTCCTCTTTCAGTTAGGGATTTAGGAACCTCCCATTCCAATTTTCTGATTTTCCAAATAGACCTCAAGCAAAACACAGAAGAAAAGTATTCCTGATATTGCTAAAGGAAGTGGGGGATAAATATTTAAAACAAGCAAAATGTTCAGGCATTTTTATACACAATTATAAAGATGCAAATAAGGCACAATCTTTTTTGTCCCCTCATCCTTTTCGGTAACCATTAAAAGCAGAGAGGCTGTTTTTTAAATATACCAAGCTCAGCTTAAACCAGAAGTACTGGAAATCTCACACAGGAGCTTTATCTTCTGACATTTACAGTCCAAAATGATTTGAATAAGTATCTAAACTTCTGAATGCTTATTCTAACTGAGACATTGAGGTTTGCCCATTACATTTTTTTAATCTGTGCGTCCCCTGGGACTCTGTATCATTGGAGTAAAAAATATCCCCATCATAAATAAAATAATGGGGGCGCAGACAGCAATGTATTTGATCATGCCAAATTGTGGGCTTTCAAAAATGGTTGTTTTTCATAGAGTTAGTGGCCAGAAGGGACCACAGTGATCATGTAATCTGACCTCATGCATAACACAGGCCATGGGATTCCAAACAAAGAAAAAAAGTTAGTTTGTTCTTTTGATGTCTATATTCTACTGTATAGTACTTTATTTTAATTTAAGATTCATATAATAAAATGTTTGTTTCAAACATCTCTGTCTGACTCACTTTTGCTTTCCGTTTATAATCATATTTTGATATAGGTGCATGCAAGATCTTGGAAATATCCTTTCCAAATGACATTCCTGGGGAAATGCTCCATAGTTGTCAATTCTCAATAATAATCCCTGAGGTGTTCCGGATTCTGTGCTGCATAGTGATAAGAGGAATGTGATCCTGGGCTCTCCTGCTTTCCATAGTACCCTTTCAAACACATTGCTGAGGGTAAAACATAAAACACACACTGCTGTAACTTATATAGTATAATGTGGCTGGTAGAATCATAGAAGATTAGGGTTGGAAGGGACCTCAGGAGGTCATCTAGTCCAATCCCCTGCTAAAAGCAGGATTAACACCAACTAAATCATCCCAGCCAAGGCTTTGTCAAGCTGGGCCTTAAAAACCTCTAAGGATGGAGATTCCACCACCTCCCTAGGTAACCCATTCCAGTGCTTCACCACCCTCCTAGTGAAATAGTGTTTCCTAATATCCAGCCTAGACCTCCCCCACTGCAACTTGAGACCATTGCTCCTTGTTCTGCCATCTGCCTCCACTAAGAACAGCCGAGCTCCATTCTCTTTGGAACCCCCCTTCAGGTAGTTGAAAGCAGCTATCAAATCCCCCCTCATTCTTCTCTTCTGCAGACTAAATAAACCCAGTTCCCTCAGCCTCAGTACTTCACTTTAATACAGTGATCTATAGGGGATTGTGATTTCACCTCCTGCTTGAATGTGAAGACACGATCATATTAAAATCCACACACACATTTTGTTTTAATAATCTTACTGCAACAGTTGGGCTGAATTTGATTAGCACATGTGCTATGGTTCTGTATGTTCAATTCTTTCAGCTGGAGTCCTCAGTCTTTACAATTATTTTCAGAGTAGAGGATCTTGACAATTGATCATCCTAGCCAACATTTTGAGCAACACATGTGAAGCTTTTTTGAGGCTTCTTGCATAAGTTGCAGAGCTAAAATTTCAGGCTTGTTTTTGTTTTTTAACTGAAAGCAAAAATAAATAAATATTTCTGATTTCATGATTTCTCTCACGCTTCCCTCTTTCCCCTCTCTGTAACAAGCACACATTTAGATGCAAATGTCAGAGGCATTGATTTTTTCCCTCTGGGTGTACATCACTACCTCTTTAATGATTGGCTGCCTGGCAGCCGATGAGAGTACTTCCCCTCCCCTCCCAGACAAAGGGTCTGATCCGAAGCCCATTGAAACTAATCAAAGTCTTTTCCATTACCTGGATGAGCTTTGGATCCAACTCAAAGACTCCGCACATTATCTCCTCAGAGGCAGAATCCCTAGCATGGGATTGTGAGCCACTTAGACGACAGTGCAGAGAGTTGCTGTTGCACCAACAGGGTATTTCTGAAGATCACCCTGAAATACATTTGATTTTTTTGCACTGAATAATACATTTTATCTATCTAAAATCCCTTACCTGGATTTTGGTTTTCATACATTTAAGTTCATGCAGTATTTTGTGGAAATGTTTGTATACCACATATTTCCTGATAGTGTTTAAGGGATATTTTAATACAAAATAATGTGTCATTTTATTATTTTAAAATGTGTACATACAACATTCATCTAGGGCTTTCATGCATGAGATATTTGGCAATAAGCAAATACTGCATTTTGGGACTCGGGGAATAAAGAAATGCTGCCAGAATTCACTTTACTATCTTAAAAATCTTGCATTTTGTTGTTTCTTATCAGGTACCATTTCTGTGAACACGTTACGTACACCTTACACTGCACCAGGAGAAAGCGAAATCCTAGACCTAGATGATGACTTGTATCTTGGGGGCTTGCCAGAAAATAAAGCAGGGCTGGTCTTTCCAACAGAGGTGTGGACAGCACTTCTCAATTACGGATATGTTGGCTGCATCAGAGACTTGTTTATTGATGGCCAAAGCAAGGATATTCGACAAATGGCTGAAATTCAAAGCACTGCTGGAGTGAAACCCTCATGCTCAAGAGAAACTGCAAAACCATGCCTGAGCAACCCCTGTAAAAACAATGGTGTATGCAGGGATGGGTGGAACAGATATATCTGTGATTGTTCTGGTACAGGCTACCTTGGCAGATCATGTGAGAGAGGTAGGTTTCAAAAGATTGTGCATGACTCTACAATGTAGAAATTAACAATGATTAAAAATGGCAAGTACTGTGTTAACCTTTTTAAAAAATAACCCTCGTTGTCTGTTGCTCTTCTTCACACTGGTTTTATATTGGCAGAAAAGTAAATTGAATCAAGTGGCCATGTGGCCATATGAAAGAGTTTGGTGGAGATTTTCAAAGGCACGAATGGCAGGTAGGTGCCTAATTCCCACTCATGATGAGTAAGAGTCAGGTGCCTATCTGCTATTTGTGACTTTGAAAATCCCCTCTTTTCTCATTTTACAAGCTGAGCTGTGAAGAGCTTTGTGACAACATGAGAAAGTACTTTCTCTTATTACTAATTTACTGAAATGTGACTCTATGAAACCTGAATTCACCACAATCTGACTCTGAATTGAGGATGGAGTCTCCACGCACGTACACTGGTATAATCCCACTAACTATACATTCTTGAATTCCATGAGTGAAATTCCGGTTTCATTGAAGTCCTTGGCAAAACTTCCACTGACTTCAGTGATTCCAGGATTTCACCTCTTGAATGTAAGTGAGAAAAAATCAGGCCCCTAGAATCTAGATTCACTCTTTGCAGTTTAAAAAAATTTCTAGTCCATAGGGGAATAAAATTACTGTTCATCATAAGTAGTAAAATAATTTATATTTAAAATTAATGAATATAACCTTTAGCTGTGAAGATGAGTGTAAAATCACATAGTAGCTATACAAGTTTAATTTTTAAAAAATTGGGGAGGAAAAGAAATATGGGTATTACAAGTATAGGTTATTTCTGATATCATTTCTATTTTATTTTAATTGGTTTAATTAACACTTTAATAATCTGCAAACACAGTGGCATTTCAGTGATATTTAAAAGTAGCATATTTCAATAATAACACTGAGAAGAATTTGATGCTGTTTTGTTGAGTCATGTATATACAACTTATAATAATATGCAATTTTTTCTGTGTGCAATACGCAGTTTTATAATAGAAAAGGAACATTGAGTAGCTCTTTTTAATATTTTGTATCAAACAGATAGAGCTTTTATTTTTAAATTGACACCAAACAGAATCTGTAAAGACAGTTTCAGTGCTTTGCACACACATTGCGTAAATCTTAGCTGCAATACATTAACCATGATTTGTTACAATTGTCAGCTATAGTAGTTGTATTTTAGTAACTGAATATTAAATCTGCTTTTCTGTTTCTCTTTTTATAAGAAATCTTTACTTTTATATTCTAATATACTCTCTTCTGTGATTTTATTACAATACAAGCAAAGACCCAGACCTTTTATTAATATATTTCAAAAAAAGAGAGAAATGAAATTTGACATCCTTATTTGTAAGGATAAGTCGGGAAACTAACAGTTTATCAGAACAAAAATCTTTTTTAGTATTTTTAATGCCAGAACTCTTATTTTGTGAAATCTTATATTACAATTGACACATAATATAGTCTTCCCTTCTAGCCGAAACCTAATCTGCAAGTTTATTGACTGGCAGTTAAAGTTTTTTCTGTATAGTTTAATTCATTTTGCTAGGTAAAGTGGTCACCTAAAGATTTTACTGTTTAAAAATAAAACTGATGAATGTTTTTTTTAAAAAGTCTAGATATAATCTTGAGGAAATCCCATCACTTTTGTGGTAAATGAAGTCAGGTTATTGGCATTTACAAGTACACCTCTACCTCGATATAATACTGTCCTTGGGAGCCAAAACATCTTACCGTGTTATAGGTGAAACCGCGTTATATCGAACTTGCTTTGATTCACCGGAGTGCGCAGCTCCACCCCCCCCCAGAGCGCTGCTTCACCGCGTTATATCCGAATTTGTGTTATATCGGATCGCGTTATATCGAGATAGAGGTGTAGGTCCCAGATTTTTAAAAATGCAAGCCCGTTTGGCTAGAGGCCAGTTATGTTGATGTCTCCAGATCGTTCTATTACTGGTGGAGTGAAGTTGGCAGAAGGCATAACCAAACTGTCAGATGAATTACAAAAACCTTCAGTTAAATATGCATGGTGTACCACCCTGTGGCAAAATTCCGCTATTACATATGGAGAAGTAAAAATAGTACTTACATCTTTCCAGATCAGGAGAAGCTAGGAAATATTTACATATTTCAGTCATTAGAGACAGGGACAACAAACATATGCAAATCTGCAAATGAGAATTTAATAGCAAACTTCATCATAGGGATTTGTCATAAACATATTTAACGGGTCACAAGAACTCGCACAGAATCCTTTTCATCTCCAGTTATTTTTCCCCCTAGTATATTTTCAGCTATTGTCCAATTCAGGACTTAATTTCCTAGCACACATAACTTCACCTACTGGGAGTGATGGTAATATGGTATTCTTACTAGGTTCCTCACAATCGTATCTGGCTCTTGTCCAGCAGAAATCTTTGTGCAGTCAGTGCAGGATCATTTCCTACCCCCGGGTCTCCCTATCCAGAGGAAACTGCACTGAAAGCAGTTCTCCTTCCAGTAATATTTGTATCCCGAATGGTCATGCATTAATACGATTACAGCTTTTGAGATTCTGAAAGCAGTGTGTTGGCATTTTACCACACAAATTGTTATAACTACTACTGGTGTGGAATAACTGATACATTATTGTATTTAGTGATATAAATAACACAATTATAATTATTGTAAGTAATTGAAGTAAAATAAGACCATGTTCACCTCCACAAACAATAGAGCCTTACAAAGTGGGAAACCATGTTAGAATAAAATATTTGAGGTTAAACAACTGGGCTCTGTAATTATGTGTTAGGAGATTAGGATATCTACAGCAAACATGGCATATATTTACATTTTATGACACTAATATTTATGTGCCATGAAGCTTTCTTTGCCATAATAATCAAAGAAATAATTTATCCTTATTATATGTATCAATACTGTACCATACAAAAATATTATAAATTCATATTTATGGTAGGTCTACACTACAAGCGCTACAGCAGCACATCTGCTATGCTGCTGTAGTGCTATACTGTAGACCTACTACAGCCACAGAAGGATTTTCCATCACTATAGTAAATCTACCCCCTTGAAACAGTAGCTAGGTGGTGGAAGAATTCATCCATCGACCTAGCTGCATCTACAGCTAGATTGACCTAACTACATCACATAGGGCATAAAATTTTTCACAGCTGTGAGTGATGTAGCTAGGTCACCCTACGTTTTACATGTAGAGCAGGCATCAGATAAATTAAATGTATTCAGGTCAGCAGGGCCTGATTAAATTCATCCTAGGGTACTTAAGGAACTAGCTGAAGCAATCTCAGAACTGTTAGCAGTTATCTTTGAGAACTCATGGAGGACACATGAGGTCCCAGAGGACTGGAGAAGGACAAACAGAGTGCCTATCTTTAAAAGGGGGAGGGGAATATAGACCAGTCAGCCTAACTTTGATATCTGGAAAAATACTGGAACAAATTATTAAACAGTTTGTAAGCGCCTAGAGGCTAGTAAGGTAATAAGTAATAGCCAACATGGATTTGTCAAGAACAAATCATGCCAAACCAACTTAATTTCCTTCTTTGACAGGGTTAGTGGCTAATTGGATAAGGGAAAGCTGTAGATGTGATAACTTGATTTTTCATAAGTCTTTTGATACTGTGCCACATGACACTCATAAGCAAAGTAGGGAAATTTGGTTTAGATGAAAACACTGTAAAGTGGGTGCATAACTGGTTGAAAGACTGTATTCAAAGAATAATTATCAATGACTTTTTGTTAAATTGGGAGGATGTATCTATTAGGCTCCTGCCTGGGTCTGTTCTGGGTCTGGTGCTATTCAATATTTTCATTCATGACTTGGATACTGGGGTGGAGAGTATGCTTATAAAATTTGTGGATGACACCAAGAAGGGAGGAGTTGCGAACACTTCGGAGGACAGGATTAGAATTCAAAATGACCTTGACAAATTGAAGACTTGGTCTGAAATCAACAAGATGAAATTCAGTAAAAAAAAATTCCAAGTACTGCACTTAAGAAGGAGAAATCAAATGCACAAATACAACAATATGTATAACTGGCTAGGTGGTAGTAGTGAAGAAAAGGATGTAGGGATTAAAGTGGATCACAAATTTAATTAGAGCCAACAATACAATTCAGTCGTGAAAGAGGCAAATAGCATTCTAGGGTGCATTAATTGGCATACTGTTTGTAAGACACAGGAGGTAATTGTCCCACTCTGCTCATCACTGGTGAGACCTTGGCTGGAGTGCTATGTCCAGTTCTGGGTTTGGGATGGTCTAGATATACTCGGTCCTGCTTCAGTGTCAGGTGCTGAATTTCACAAGGTTCCTTCCAGGCCCATATTTCTATGATTCTATGATTCTATAATCTGACCAGATTAGTAACTAAGGAAAAGCCATAGGACACAAACGCCATTTTATGCTCATTCCAGCTTATTTAAAGTTAATAGTTTTGTGTGTGTGTGTCTGCAGAAATTGGGTTGTATGTGCTTATTTTCCCACTGTAACAAATTCTTGGTTATGCATAAAGTAAAAACATCAGTATAATCTATGGATTGGTTTAATTGTTTATGGAAACTAAAGCAGATGGAGGGACAGATGTCATAGCAATATAATTTGGCTTTGTCTCTGATTTTCATCATGGATCACAATATGTGACTGCCTCTTGGCAAAGCCTTTCACAGGTGCATACTTTTGACTGGACAACAAGGAACAATGCATAAGAGCAAATTTATTGAAGAAAGGACAGGCATACAATTTGCAAGGACTTAACCTAAGTGAACTTTCCACAGGGGAAATACATTTGAGTGTATTTTTTCCCCTGTTTGAATTGTCTATGTACATTTTTTAATAAAATAGAAAACTCCTAACAAATGCAGGATGATATGAAAAATCATGTGTTTCCTATTGTTATAATAACCTCATCTACTACCTATTTAATTACTACAAATTTCATCCTTTGCACCCTGCTAAATCCTGTGGGGCTAGATTCTCCCACCCTACTCTTGTTGTGTAGTGAGGACATCTCCCTCAAATAATCCTACTGGAGTAATGTACTATTTGTCATGAATGAAGGTGGCGGAATCTTACCCATGTTAAACATTTATCCTAACTGTAGTGCGTTGATTTCAGTTTTCATCCATATTTTATCCAGTAATTATTTATAGATTGAGAATTATTAGAAAGTACTCCCAGAGACCCCTCAAGTCTGCCACTATTTGCTTTATTTCATCCAAGCTGCTTTTTGAAGAGAAGGGTGTTAACATCCAACATCACAGATCTTTCCTTCATATTTTGATGTATTGGGTCATGTCATGAAGTCTCCTGTTGACTGCAGTATTTTTTAAATCTAACTAAATCACTTCTTATTGCAAAACATGAAACTATTTTATCTGGTTACATGAAGTTTTAGATTTTTGGGAGAAATTTTAAAAATAAAATAATGAATACACTTGCAAACACACATTGAAGTCATTGGAACTAGTCGCAGTTTATCCAGGATCTGGATCTCTAATAGTTACAGGTCTGGAATGAGCACCATTAAGGGGCAAATTCTGTTCTTTTGTACTTAAGCATAAATTCTCTGATTTAAGAATGTAGTTGCTATGAAGGAAAGATATATAAGTTATTAATGACTTTCTCTGTGGTGGTATTAAAATGTAATGTTATTGTGTTACAGTGTAACCTATAGAGCTTAGCCAAAATCAGGTTTCGTTGTCCTAGGCATTCTATAAACACATAGTCCCTGCTGCACAGAGCTTACAGTCTAAATAGAAAACAGGGGGGGAAAGTAAAGGGGAAATAGAGGTAAATTGACTTGGCCACACAACAGATCAATGGTAAAGATAGATATACAATCCATGTCCCCTGAGTTCCAGTCTAGTGCACTATCACTGGTCATGCAATGACACCAAAATGTAACCTGCTTAAATTCTTACAGAATTCACAAAGCGTTTTGGACTACCCAAATCTGCATTTTGTGTGTGAAAAAGTTTCATATAAAAAATTCACCCAGCTGGAAGGGAAGGGATGCAGGGGGGATGCATCATCTCTCCCTCAAAATGTCAGTGTTGGAAAACACTTCTTCCACCTCCACATTGTAAAACCCTATCTGAGACAGGTTCAAAGATCATGATAAAGTGACTTGTGAGGAAGCCATTATTACACCTTCCATACATAGATTATGGAGCAGAACTAATTAGTAAAATAGTTTTTAAAAAATTGAAGCAGCCTGATGATACAGACTGGGTTTTTCAGGATAACATCTTCAATGTTTCATTGAGTATAAATCTTTTTAAACTGTCTCAAAAAAGGTGTTTGAAATCCTTTCAGATATCCTTACTCGACTTCTCCACATTTTTCATAGGCTATCATTTTAACTTTTATTACATGCCATGGATATTTAAATTAATCATGAGATAGGCAGAAATACAAAACATAATCCCTGTATAAGAGTTGTGTCTGGACTATATCACAGCTAATTACGAAGTGAGGAATGGGATAACTGAAACTAGCCTACAACTGATCCTTTGTTTTTCAATACCGTATACTTCAGTCTTCATATTCCAATGTCCTGATCTGCTACTGCCTTAAAAACACAATCTTATTTCCAGTCAAACTTCTCATCCTCTCCACATCCTTCACCTCCTCTTCACATGAGCTTCATTGCTCCTGAATAAGCAAAGCCAAACGTCCCACTCTTCACATTGAATAATTCATTTTCTTTTTTCTCTGATACTTATTTTTAAAGCTCTTGTCCTCTTACCCCTCACTGCACCCTACATTTTTTCTTCTTTCCTCCCCTTGCTTTCCTCCCTTTCACTTAGCATCACTACAATGCCAGTAGCTTCTTTCTGACATGAATAATGGTAATTAAATGCTGATTCCAGAATTGTAAGCTCTTCAGTGCAGGGACCACCTTTTTGTTCTGTTTGTACAGCACTTAGCACAGTGGGGTCTGGTCCATGACTGGAGCTTCTAGTTGTCACTGGAATAGAAGTAATAAATAAATAAATAATTCCACATCAGTGATGCAAGTCTAAAATTTAAAAAAGAAATGGCTACTACTGTGTAAAGGGTGGTGGCATGGAGAATGATTGGGGGGGGGGTGGAGGAAAGGTGGGAAGGAGTAGGAAATAGCAGAGTAAATAATGTAGTACATATAGTTTCAGAGGAAAGTAATAAGTCACTTACTGTGCAGTGGAGGGCTAAGCATTCCTCAATAATAGGAGGAAGGAGACACATTGAGAGGAACAAGACAGGAAGGGAAGAAAATAGAAGAGAGAGGTGTGAGCCCATTTTCTGTTCACTTGACAGATTTAAGTCTTCAATTTTAAATGAAAACATTTTTATTGTAAATATTAGTCCTTAATTCTAGCCCTTTGGGTTGGAACCTTATGTCCAAATTGCTCAAGGTATACACTGAAGAATAACAACATCCCTTTGGCCCTTTGAGGGGTTCTCCTCAGAGTTTTTCTCCTTTTTGAAAAAACAAATGAGAGAATAACAAAAAATGTGGCAGGGTTTTTCAAAAGGGGGCAAGGAGAAGACTCACGGGAAAGTCCATAGGAATTGGGATCTCTATTCCCTTAGGCAAATTAGAAAATCCCAGCCTACATCAACATTAATAGCCTGATTATCCTCTCACACCAGTTTTACATCTGTTTGACTCCATTGACTTAACTGAAGTTAATCTAGATGACACTGTTTCAAATAAAAACAGAATCAGGCCCTGAGAATTTCAACAGGTATGTATATAAAGATAAGACTTTCATTTTTTGAGCATGGAAGGGAAATATTTCTTTAAGCAAAGTTATCAGTTCATAAATTCACCCAAGAAATGTTTCATTTCATCAGTTTTTACCAAGCAAGCATTAACATCTCACTTCTGTTGGATAATTCTTCCCTGTACCTGGGATTTGATGCTGCCATGAAAAAGAAAAAGAAAAACCAGCTAGAATCAGTGGCTTCCAGTATTGTTTAATAAAGGCTCTTTCCCTGTCGTGCTTCCAGCACTGTAATTATAGTAAAACTGTTATTCCCTGCCTTAGAGGCTGTACCTCCTCTTAACAAGTAGCATATTATTCAACATTTATCACAGCCATTTTGAGCTTAAACTTCTGCTCTAGTAGCATTTAATCTAATGAACCTCTTTGGAGCAGCTGAACTGGAAAAAAAACTATCTATGTCACCATCATGCACACAGTGCCTTACTTATGTGAGGGTTATAGGCACAGATGACAAGAGCCTTAACCCACAGTAGTCCTTTGAGACTCATACCCAGCCCTGCATAACCACTTTACCCCAAGCTTCCTCCATTTATTCATGCTATCATCTTGCTAAATCAACAATCCATAGTGGATGCTTGTAAAAGTTGCAAGGAAGGAAACCAGAATCTCCTGGTTGCTGAGAGGAAATTAGAGAGAGAGAGAGAGAGAGAGCTTGCAAAACCTCATGCTCCATGAGCCACTCTTACGTTATGGAGGAAAATGCTTTCCTAACCTAAAAAAAGATTGACCAAAGCTTTCCAGAATACCCTGTATAAACTTATTTTAACATAAGAATATGATTAGGCAGGAAGGCATGACAGCAAGGATGCAGAAGAAAGGTGCCATCCTGGGATGAGAGAAAATAGAACTCCCTGTAGTGGTGCAAAGGCCATCCACAACCCAGCTGTAGCTTACTAGCCAGTCAGGGCAGAGGGAAGCAGAACTAGGGGCAGGACACTCCAAGATGCACCAGGAGCCTTAAAAAAAGGAGATGGGAGTAGAGGAAAAAATCAACCTCCTCCACTCAGGCTGGCACCACACCCAGTAATGCAGGACATGGGAAAGAAATTTCATACCCTGCTCAGCAAGATTCAAACCCCACTCTGGCTAGTAAGGTGAATATTATCAAAAGTCTGAGATTTACATCTGCTTGATAGCAATCATTTGTGGCCCTTTGGGCTTAAGCCATTCCACAAGCTGCCACAACCGGCAAGCTGCCACTCTGAGAGATAAACAGAACACTGCCAAAGAGGTCAACTTTGGCCCCCCTAGACTCAGAGGTTAGAAGACCATTTGTAGGAAAATGTGATGATAAGGGCTCAATTTCTGAAAAATATCAATAAAATAATTTGAGATTAATAAGCTTTCAGTTTCTGCCAAAGAATAATCTTTAGGGTTCACCATGCTTCCCATAATATTTAGTTTCCCTAATATTACTAATAGGAAGAAAAACAGAACCACTTTTCACCTGTTATACCATAGGAGTCGGAAAATCTCTGAGTGTTAATTTCCAAAAGGATATTTTTACATTTTGCAATGTCCTACAAAACAAAATGCCTGTAAATTTCATTTTATGACCTGCTGCTGGGTTCCATCTATCCATTGTGCAAAATGTCAATAGTAACAGTAAAGAAGTTATCATCAGAGAATCTTTTACTGCACAATAACCTTGAATCAAACCCTGAAACATTATTCACTCTAACTTCATCAGGATTATTAACAATTCTGTAGACACCATACAATCACCAAAAATCATGGCCCTGGTGGACAGTAAAGAAAAATCAAGAAGAACAAATTAATTTTCTCTTCTTGTACCTCTTTGCTAATACTGCCTGAAGATTTGAGAAGGGGTGGGTGGGTGGGTGGGAATGATATAGATACTCCTGGATCTGCCACCAAATTTAAAAGAGACTCCCTTCCCTGCAGCTCTCTTATTCAGGAACCTGGAGAAGAATCTCTTTGTGATGACTGAGGCAGCGGGTACTGTAGTGCTCTACATGTTACAGCCATAGAAAAATATTTCTTGTTAACAGTGACTCTTCCCACAGACTCTCTTCTCTTGAATAAATAACACCCTAGCTCTGATAAAGCACTTTTTCATCAGTAGATCTCAAAGCATTTTACAGAAGAGGTCAGTATCATTAGCTTCATTTTACATGTGGAGAAACGGAAGCACAGAAATGAAGTGACTTGCCCCAGGTCACCTGCAGGCCAGTGGCAGAGCTGGAAATAGATCGCAACGCACCACTGTCATATTTTCCATTTCTGGAATGCATGATGATATTGATTTCCAATACTTGCACTGGCGTAATTCTTATTGTCACCACACTGATCAAATCCTCCCTCCTCTCCCCAATTTTGTCATTTGTTTAGGGCATTTCTGTGCTGTAGTCCATCAGCACTTGATTGTGATACCCATGTCAGTTTGCCCAACAATTTAGAGCTTGCATGGATTTCTGAGTTGTTGTCCAAAGGCCTTTTGTCATTTGGTCTCAACTCAGGCTTCTCAGACGGTTTTTGGAACATCTGTTTCCAAAATAACGTGTGGTTATGCGAAAAAGGACTGAGGACTGCTCATCATGACAGTAAATCCTGGAAGGCCGTTACTGAACAATTCAATACCTGTTCACACTCCTTTTTATCTTTCTGACCCCAGCTAACATCTCAGTAATCCCCCAAATAGAGAGTATCCCAGAGTATCTCAGGGTAAACTATAAAGACACACCAATTACACAATTAGTCCACATCTGTCAGGCTTTCCTCTTCTTGCTACCCAATCTCCAGGGATTATTTTAGGGAATCTACAATCAGCCCTAAAATATCTATTCTGATATGGGGATAAGAAAAGATTTTGTTCAGTTTGTCAGACCCCCACTGCTTTTAGTATATCTGCATTTATTGAATATTTAAAATCTCTCTAAACTCCTCTTATCTAACATGCCAATTACAAAATCTTATTCCAGATTTTCAGTAACTGTACCAAAACCTTTTTGACCATATAAAGGTCCTTGGAGTTCTCTACACATACTAGATACCATGTCTTGTCATTTGTAAAACTGCCCCTTACAACTGAGCCAGAGGAACTTCAAAAAATTGGAATTAACTGGGATGCTCAAAAAATATCTCACTGAGGTCTGCTTTGACAATGAAATTTCTCACCAGAACCATGAGCAATAAGTCCTTTATCTGTCTATTCTGAAGGATTTTTGATTTAAGAAGGGCAGAAACCCCCTTCTCCTCCTTCCCAAGGCTGTTTTTTTCCTGCAAATACAGAACTGATAAAATCCCCCTGACTTGCAATTTCTAAAGCCTTGATGATAATATTAGTAGTGTGTTCTTCCAGTGTCTGGGTGATTTCCACAAATAATTTTACTGGTGAGGGTTTAGTGGTTGGAAATGGATTTAAAATAATGTAACCCACCTGCCGCACAACTCCAGTCTGACTTTGGAGGGTTTATATGCCTTCAAACTTTGTTGCAGTGACCTGCCTTTACACTGGATAATGTTGTCTGGAAAATGTAGAGACAGTTTCTTTCTCTAGTGATTGCAAAGGGGGGCCCTTGAAAAGTTTTAAAATTTATTTTAAGTAAACCAACAACCTTACCACCATTTGGTTTTTCTTATGGTATTTTCTATGGTACTCACTGTAGCATCCAAGTTCCTTGCAAATATTAATGGATTTAGGTTTATAACACTGGTGATATAAGGAATAATTATCCCCATTTTACAGATGAAGAAACTAAAGCATAGAAAGAATAAGTAGCTTTATTTGCTCAATAAAGCCTGTGGTAGAGCCAGCAATAGACCAAAGCTCTCCTGATTCACAGTCTAGGGCCTTAGCCACAGAACCATCTATCCTCTCCAGCTAGATAATGAAATCCTCTGGTAACAAGACATTCTGACCATTGAAATAGATTGGAAAAGTCTGCTGGCAGACAAAAGGTGCACATTTTGAATCCTAAACTGGAACATGCATGTGAGAAGTCCTTTCATGGTCATCTTGCCCGTGGATTTGGATTGTTTCCTTCCTTTAAATTAATCAATGTGGCAAACAAGGGCAAACTTTGCTTGACACTTCTGGCTGCTCCCACAATCTATACAGTGCAGTCTGCTATAACCACTCTAAGCCAGCAATCCATTTTAGTTACCATCTGGCAAAGAACTGACATCTTTGTGACAGTGTGAGGTTCTCTCACTTATTGCTTTCTATTGCTAAAGAAGTTATCAGAGGACCAATGCCATCAGCCACTTTCCACGCAGTCCTCAACATCCAGCACTTTCTAGTCAGCCTCTTCTGCGTATATACTCATTCATAAGCCGAATTTTTTTAGTAAAAAAGGGAAGCACCAGAGAAGGGGGTCGGCTTATGAACGGGTATAGAGAGGGAGAGGTGGCACACAGCCCCTCCCCCCCACAGAGAGAGCAAGGAGAGGTAGCACAGCCAGAAGGGAAGAGGCGGAGCCAGAGACTCTTCGCTTCTGGCCATGCTGCTCTCCCCCAAATTTCCGAAGCAGCTGCAGCTCTGGGGCTGGCAGGCTGCAGCTGTGCCACTCAGCCCTGCCCCCCAGAGTAGGCTGTGGCCGCACCGCCCAGCCCAGCCTGCTGGAACATGCTACGGCTGCGCCGCCCGGTCTGGCCCGCCGAAGCAGGCTGTGACCGTGCTGCCCAGCCTGCCGGAGCAGCTCCATTCAGGCCAGAGACATCCTCCCCAGATAAGGTGGGAAGGGATGGGATGGGGAGAGTGTGGGGGTCCCGGGCTAAGGGTGGGGCCATGTGGGGGGTGGTCACAGGGGTTACTCCCTGACCCCCAGCTTCTCCCCCCCCAAAATTTCCCCACCAGTTGCTGTTCCGGCCCATCAGGGTAAGCAGCTGGCGCGTCGGGACACTTTGGTGTTTACTTACTCTGTGCCTGCGGACGCTCGAGGTAAATAAACCATCTCGGCCCACCAGCGACTTATCCTCCTTGCCTAGGAGCCAAAGTTTGCTGACCCCTGAATTATAGGGTTAGCTTAGGAAAGGGTCATAACATTTTCCCATTTTTACTTATCCATCTTGTGGGGGGGTCGGCTTATAAATGAGGGGAGTGGCACTATATGTGAAAGAAAGTGTAGAATCAAATGAAGTAAAAATCTTAAATGAACCAAACTGTACTATAGAATCTCTATGGGTAGTAATTCCATGCTCTAATAATAACAATATATCGGTAGGCCTATACTACTGACCAGGATGGTGATAGTGACTGTGAAATGCTCAGGGAGATTAGAGAGAATATTAAAATAAAAAACTCACTGATAAATGGGGATTTCAACTATCCCCATATTGACAGGGTACATGTCACCTCAGGACGGGATGTAGAGATAAAGTTTCTTGATACCTTAAATAACTGCTTCTTGGAACAACTAGTCCTGGAACCCACAAGAGGAGACGCAATTCTTGATTTATTCTTAAACGGCTCATAGAAGCTGGTTCAAGAGGTGAGTATACCTGAACCGCTTGGTAATAGTGACCATAATACAGGACCGTCGCATCTTACACGCATTTAACATTTCAGCTTGCACGGTCGGCCAAAAAAAAAAAAGAGAAAAATAACAGTTTTAATACTGTACCTGTAGTGTGGGTGATTCCGCCCGCCATTACACTCAATGTAATTTTGACTATACGCGATTTTCGCTTTACTCGCTGACTGCGGAACGTAACCACAGCGTAAGATGCGACAGACCTGTATAATTAAATTTAACATCCCTGTGTGGGGGTGGGGGACAACACCACAGCAGCCCACCATGACAGCATTTAATTTAAGACGGGAACTACACAGAAATAGGGACGTTAGTTAAGTGGAAATTAAAAGGTACAGCGCCAAAAGTGAAAACCCTGCAAGCTGCATGGACACTTTTCAAAGACTCCATAATAAAGGTTCAAGTTAAATGTATACCCCAAATTAAAAAAAAGCATAGTAAAAGGACCAAAAATGTGCCACCATGACTAAACAACAAAGTAAAGGAAGCAGTGAGAGGCAAAAAGGCATCCTTTAAAAAGTGGAAGTTAAATCCCAGTGAGGAAAATAGAAAGGAGCATAAACACTGGCAAGTGAAGTGTAAAAATATAATTAGGAAGGCCAAAAAAGAATTTGAAGACCAGCTAGCCAAAGATTCAAAAAGTAATAGCAAATTTTTTTTTGTAGAGTACATCAGAAGCAAGAAGCCACTGCATGATTGAGATGCTAAAGGAGCACTCAAGGACAATAAGGCCATTGTAGAGAAACTAAATGAATTCTTTGCATCAGTCTTCATGACTGTGTATATGAGGGGGATTCCCAATCCTGAGCCATTCTTTTTAGGTGACAAATCTGAGGAACTATCCCAGATTGAGGTGTCATTAGAGGAGGCTTTGGAACAAATTGGTAATTTAAAAAGTAAGTCACTGGGATCAGATGGTATTCACCCAAGAGTTCTGAAGTGAAATTGCGGAATGACTAACTGTGGTATGTAACATATCATTTAAATCAGATTCTGTACCAGATGACTGGGAGATAGCTAATGTAACACCAATTTTTTTAAAAGGCTCCACAGGCAATACCGGCAATTACAGGCCTGTAAGCCTAAATTCAGTACTGAGCAAACTGGTTGAAACTATAGTAAAGAACAGAATTATCAGACACATAGATGAATATGATTTGTTGGGAAAGAGTCAACATGGTATTTGTAAAGGGAAATCATGCCTCACCAATCTACTAGAATTCTTTGAGGGGGTCAACCAGTATGTGGACAAGGGTTATCGAGTGGATATAGTGTACTTAGATGTTTAGAAAGCCTTTGATAAGGTCTCTCACCGAAGGCTCTTAAGCCAATTAAGCTGTCATGGGATAAGAGGGAAGGTCCTTGCGTGGATGTGTATCTGATTAAAAGATAGGAAATAAAGGGTAGGAATAAATAGTTTTCAGACTGGAGAGAGGTAAATAGTGGTGTCCCCCACAGGTCTATACTGGGTCCAGTACTGTTCAACATATTCATAAATGATTTGGAAAAAGGGGTAAACAATGAGGTGGCAAAATTTGCAGATAATACAAAACTACTCAAGATAGTTAAGTCCAAAGCAGACTGCAAAGAGTTAAAAAAAGATCTCACAAAACTGGGTGACTGGGCAACAAAAAGGGACGATGAAATTCAATGTTGATAAATGCAAAGAAATGCACATTGGAAAGCATAATCCCAACTATACATATAAAATGATGGGGTCTAAATTAGCTGTTTTCACTCAAGAAAGAGATCTTGGAATTATTGTGGACAGTTCTACAAAAAACATCCACTCAGTGTGCAGCGGTAGTCAAAAAAGCGAACAGAATGTTGGGAATCATTAGGAAAGGGATAGATAATAAGACATAAAATATCATATTGCTTCAGTATAAATCCATGGCATGCCCTCATCTTGAATACAGCATGCAGATGTGATAACTCCATCTCAAAAAAGATATATTGGAACTGGAAAAAGTAGAGAAAAGGACAACAGAATTACTAGGGGTATGGAACAGCTTTCATATGAGGGGAGATTAATAAGACTGGGACTTTTTAGCTTGGACATCCCAACCTCTTGCCCCAGGACGGAGCCCCCACCAAACCCAAACCCCTCATCTCCAGCATCTACATCAACAATTTTCTTCAACTGGGTCACCAGAAAAAAAGTTTGAAAACCACTGCCTTAAGGGTTCTTTTTGATAACTTGGTAATAACCATATTCTGGGTAATAAGAACCTTACTGGTTTAAGCAGAAAAAACCCTCCGGTAATGATCAAAGTAGATGACTCTGAGGTGAATTTTCAAGATGGGAGTGTAATATTGACTTGGATAGCTTTGACCTAAGTTTACACAATTAGGCCTCAATCTTGCAAGCTCTTGCATATGTGATTTTATGCACATGTGCATAAAGTCCTGCACATGCATAAGTATTTATCACATTGGGCCTTAAAAAGTCTAGCAATTGAGTTAATTAAAATAAGTCTAAAAGTTGCATTGCTTGTTCCCAAAACCTGAGATTTCGGATTTCAAATCAACTTTGCTTATGTATACCAACAATGATTGTTATACCAATTTTCAACATGATGGTGTTCGATCTTTTGGCTATATACATGTGTTGGCTTTTCTATTAACAGTTTCAATAAATATAGTATAACTATTTATTTTGTAATTAGCAGTTTTCTTGTCCATTTCCAGAGGCAACAGTTTTAAGCTATGACGGAAGTATGTTTATGAAGATACAGCTCCCTGTTGTGATGCATACAGAGGCAGAAGATGTGTCCTTACGGTTCAGGTCTCAGCGAGCTTATGGCATTTTAATGGCAACTACTTCTAGGGAATCTGCAGATACACTTCGTTTAGAGCTGGATGCAGGACGAGTTAAACTAACGGTCAACCTAGGTAACAAACCCTTCCCCCTCCCCTCTCCAGAAATTAACATCTTCAGCATTCTTATTCTTATTCTTATTTTGCTTGCAAGCATTTATTGAACAGCCTGTTTGACATTAAAATTAAATTTTATATATATATATATATATATATATGCATATATATATATACACACGCACATGTCCATTTTTTAAAGTTACTGATTTTTATTCTTTTGGTTTTGCATTTTTTATTCTTTACACAGTCTAACATAACCCATCATAATATATTTTGTACTATTGTGTGTTCTAAAAAGAGAAGGCCAGTTCATCAGTGACATTTCTAGATGAAATAATTTTAACCTGCTTGATTTCTGAGAATTGGTCTCTACCCACAGATTCTTCATAATTAGCAGCTACAGAAGTTGAGTGTACAGAGAGAAACTGTTCCAGCTATTATATGTAGGTCAGTGTAATTTTAGCTCCACCAATTAACATAACATATACATGCATAATCAAAAAATTTTGATTTTCACACATGATATATTGTATATTATGTCAACTGATGGGCATTATTGGTTTCTTCTTTTTAGCAGTCACATATGTAGTGAAATCCATCTTTTCTTTTATGAACAATTCTGTAGTGGTATTTTTGTGTCAAAAGATAACACAACCCTTCAATGCCCGAAGTCTGCGGCCCTCAGCAAACAGCCATGTGAACACAAAAAACACAAGCCCTTCTACAGAAAACAAATTAATAAAATGCTATCCTGGTTTGGCATATAATTGACAAAATGTTAGATTACTATTTTCTGTAATAAATATCAAACTCCACATGCCTTTTTCATTTTGCCTTATGTTTTTGTTGGGTTTTTTTTTAGGTAGAGAGAAGAGAGTATGAAAGAGAACAAACACAGTGAATAAAAACTCATATAGGTTCCGTTAAGTGATTTATTTTACATAGTTGCTTTCAAGATTGATGAATAACTATCTAAATTAGCAGTTTATATGGTGATTTCAGAGATATAATATTAAAGTGTGTAGATAACCCGATGATGAGCTAACACCCATTATGTAGAAAAGTAGGTCATTGAAATACTATTCTGATATTTACAGGAGGTAGGGGTGAGAGGAGGGGAGAGGGTGAAGGGGAGAGAAGGGAAATAAAAGTTAAGACAACCAAGTGGTCCTCTTTGACTGTTCTCTTATAGTTCCCTCTTGTGACAGCCTACGGTTACTGCAAGCTGATAAAATGTTTTGAATCACAAAATGGCAATGTGGGGCCTCCTTCAGGAAAGCTTTCTGTAGTAAGAGGTGTGTAGGTGCTGGTCCCTGGCTGTTTGCAACCACTTTTCTGATGCGGTTGACGACACATGACAAACTCAGCTATATGGAAACAAAATCTAGGTTTTATATTATTTATGCTCCTCAAAGGTGCTGAAGATAAATTATTGTATGTACAAAATAGTGTTGCATATTTTTAAAATCCGGGGTCATAATCCAACAAAATGATTCTCCAGAGCAATCCAACATGTTTTCATATACAGTAGATATCTATATAGGTATAAAAGGAAAGTAAACAAAAAAAAAAACAATATCTGTGTTAGCTATAATATTTATTCCACACAAATAACAATAGCGAATTCTTAGGCGAGAACTAAGCTGAAAAGAGATGATATTCTCGAACTCCTGGATTTTCCAAATAAAATGTTCTTAGATATTAATATGAGATTTAAATACAGTAATTGTTCTGCTGTGAATTGATTGTATACATTTATATAAAGTAAAATATATACTACAGTGTGAAAGATTATTTACAAACATAGTTAATGCTTTATATTTTACTACATAGTTTAATAGTAAGAAAAAAAGTCCACCTTTGAGGTGTAATATATAACTGTGGTCCAAGATGAATGATGGTGGCTTGGCCTGCTCTATGCCCCATTGTGACGGAGCACTTTTTAATTACACTGAGAAAAATTATCTGTTCTTTCACAGATGGGGAGAAAGTTGTGGCCTGCCTCAATCAAGCATTTTTGACAGTTAAACATGATTTTTCACTTAGATTTGTCACCATGTAGCTTTGTTTGAAATTGGCCATTTTTGACTCTATACTGCCGTTTCTACGTATAAAGTTTTATTGCACTATATCTGGGTTACAGCAATATGTAAAGACTAATCATTTGGAGTGGCCATATTTGCATGTGTCTGTCCCCGGAAGGGTGGACTGTGATTTTATTGGATGTCTGCAGCTATTACCTTGAAGGATAAATTTTCATTTTTCATCTATTCTTCCCCATCTAGACTGTATCAGGATTAACTGTAATTCCAGTAAGTGCCTATTCAAAATTTTTAAAATGTTATTCCTCCATTATAAAATTATGCAAACTAGATTAAAAGATTGTGTACAGTTTACAAGCATTTGATAACTCAGTACTGAAATGCTATATTTATTACAAGGGTGTACAAAGTCATCATATTTTCTCTACTGTAAATTGAACATTTTCTCTTTCATACCGACTTAAACCTCAAAATTAAGTAAAACATTAAGGACACTAAAGGTTTAAATAGAGGGGAAAATAGTGCAAGGTTTGTTATAGCCTTAGCTAGTTCATAGTACATAACTATCCTACTGAATTAATCAAGCTGGGTTCTTTTATTGACAATAGCCAAGGGATATTGAACAAGAATTCATGATTGTACACAACCTGTTCTACAGTCTTTTTCCCATTGTTCCTTGGCCTTTCATCTCTAATCTATGGTGAGACTCTCTGAACATAATTGTCCTTACTACAACAATTCATATTCCATAATCCTCCCAAGCAATTAACCATATTTACTTGTTGCTTCCTGCACAATTAGTTTTGCTAAACCCTTGTTTTATGGATATGTAATATATGGGTAGTATTAAGTTAAGGACATTAATGTGTCTGACAAAAACTACATTTGTATGATGATTTTTTACACTCTAATCATGTAAGAACCCTTAAATTGAACATTTTTTATCTGTGCTATGCATGTTAATGAAACAGAGGGAAATATTTGCCAGATGAATGGACTAAATTTTATCCTTTCTGATATTATTTGGATTAAGAGGATATATTCCAAAAGGGGATAAAGGACTGTGATTTTATTTTGAGTCAGGGGAGCTCCTGAATGGTGTCAACACAATTATAGTAAGTACCATAGATTTTAGTTGCTTTATTTTTTCTTCCTGGTTTTGGTGTCCAGAATTGGTCCTACACAAATATTAAAAGCCAAATAAAAACTATTTAAACATAGCCGCCAATAGTACTAAACTCTCCATAATTCATTAGAATAATTACCCATAATATTTTTCTAGTCCATGAAGAAAAACAGGAAGCTACATTTACTTCTGTATAATATGCAATAATATGCAATGCAGATAGATCCTGCACTAAACAAGCTGCATGAGAACAGAAGTAATGCTTCATTTGTAAAGAAGTTAAACAGAAATCATATTATGAAGCAGTATGTTCTTTAGGTAAGTATTACATTCTAAAATGTATTCAGACTTAAAATCTTAACACATTTTAAAATTGTATTTTAAATTAATGTAAAACAAATGTGTCTGCTTGTAGGACAAAGTGGCTTCTTCATAAGAATAGCATTTCCTACGGTTCCAGTTCAAGGAGAAAGTATGTCCATTTGTCTGTTGCCAACTGTGGTCAAGGACTGGGCATATCTTTTGATCTAAAACAAGTAGCTATTTGGCACAAATGCAATGATCTTATTTGCTGTTGGCAAATGCAATTTTTCTCTGAAGGAAACAATAGATGGTAATGCAGATTTCCTTGATTTCCTATAGAATTTCACAAAATCCCTCCCGGAGGAGATTTAATAACTTTGAAGAAATCTGGAATTATTAATCCATAATATATAATTTGTTTCAGTTTGTGTCAACTTTGGACAAGCTCAGGTGTCATAAAAATTAAGTAAAATGAGTGGTGGACATAAATGCCATCTCAGTGTTGAATTAAGAAAGAACCTACTAAAGTAGAGCAGGTAATCTAATTAGAGTGCCTATGGGCTTGAAATGAGCAGTGATGTGGTCAATGGCAAGGATTCCAATGCAGTGATTATTATGCCATTATTACTCCTTCTTGTCCTCAGACTGAGAAAAGCCTGATGAGAGTCTTTGGGTTAAGTTTAGAGGTGAGAGCAATGAGGATGGTGTTGTGCTGGATGTCTGCTGTAAAACACCAGACCAGGAGGATGAGATAGACGAGATTTTCTTCAAACAACTAACACAAGTTTCCAGATCACAGGCCCGGGTCCTCATGGGGGACTTCAATCACCCTTACATCTGCTGGGAGAGCAATACAACAGTGCACAAACAATCAGGGAAGTTTTTGGAGAGTGTTGGGGACAACTTCCTTGTGCAAGTGCTGGGGGAACCAACTACGAGCCATGCGCCTCTTGACCTGCTGCTCGCAAACCAGGAAGAATTGGTAGGGGAAATAGAAGTGGGTGGCAACCTGGACAGCAGTGACCATGAGATGGTCGAGTTCAAGATCCTGACAAAAGAAAGAAAGGAGAGCAGCAGAATACAGACCCTGGACTTCAGAAAAGCAGACTTTGACTCCCTCAGGGAACTGATGAGCAGGATCCCCTGGGAGGCTAATATGAGGTGGAAAGGAGTCCAGGAGAGCTGGCTGTATTTTAAAGGAGCCTTATTGAGGGTGCAGGAATAAACTAATCTGATGTGCAGAAAGAACAGCCAATGTGTCAGGCAACCCGCTTGGCTTAACAGTGAAATCTTCAGTGAGCTTAAACACAAAAAGGAAGCTTACAAGAAGTGGAAACTTGGACAGATTACAGGGGAGGAGTATAAAAATATTGCTAAAGCATGCAGGGATGTAATCAGGAAGGCTAAAGCACAACTGGAGTTGCAGTTAGCAAGGGATGTGAAGGGTAACAAGAAGGGTTTCTTCAGGTATGTTAGCAACAAGAAGGTCAGGGAAAGTGTGGGACCCTTACTGAATGAGGGAGGCAACCTAGAGACAGATGATGTGGAAAAAGCTGAAGTAGTCAATGCTTTTTTTTGCCTTGGTCTTCACAAACAAGGTCAGCTCCCAGACTGCTGCACTGGGCAACACAGTATAGGGAGGAGGTGAGCAGCCCTCAGAGGTGAAAGAACAGCTTAAGGACTATTTAGAAAAGCTGGACATGCTCAAGTCCATGGGGCTGGATGCAATGCATCCGAGGGTGCTGAGGAAGTAGGCTTATGTGATTGCAGAGCCATTGGCCATTATCTTTGAAAACTCGTGGCGACTGGGGGAACTCCCGGACGACTGGAAAAAGGCTAATGTAATGCCCATCTTTAAGAAAGGGAAGTAGGAGAACCCGGGGAACTACAGACCGGTCAGCCTCACCTCAGTCCCTGGAAAAATCATGCAGCAAGTACTGAAGGTACATTTTGAAGCACTTGAAGGAGAGGAAGGTGATCAGGAACAGTCAATATGGATTCACCAAAGGCAAGTCATGCCTGATCAACCCAATTGCTTTCTATGATTAGATAACTGGCTCTGTGGATATAGGGAAACCGGTGATCGTGATATATCTAGACTTTATCAAACCTTTTTGATATGGTGTCCCCACAGTATTCTTGCCAGCAAGTTAAAGAAGTATGGATTTAATGAATGGACTATAAGGTGAATAGAAAGTTGGCTAGATTGTCGGGCTTAATGTGTAGTGATCAATAGCTTGATGTCTAGCTGGCAGCCAGTATCAAGCGGAGTGCCCCAAGGGTTGGTCCTGTGGCGGGTTTTGTTCAACATCTTCATTAATGATCTGCATGATGGTTTTTACAGCATAGCTGCTGCCCTGTCCACCTCTCCCTGGAAGAACAAACACAGACAGACAAGAGGGGAGTCTTTGTTTCAATTTTTAAAAGTTCTAGCCTTCCCGGTGGTTCTTTTGGCCAAGTGCCCACTCACTTCCTTTTACCTATGCATAGCAGTGAAACTTTTTAACCCTTTACAGGTAGAGCAATTAGAGAATAGCTACTAAGAGGGAATGTATAGCTACTGGCTGGCTGGATGTCCATAAAAGGGAGCTACCTCTCCCCGCCCCCTTCATTTATCACAGCACTACTCATGTGTAAGTAGTACACAGCATTGACTGGAAATGCTGCATGAACACCTGTTCTTGTGGCATGTTCACTGGTAAGGCATCCTGCAAATCCTAGGAAAACCAAGGAATCATACAAGATTATCAATAAACAGCAGGGTAATTAAATGGGTGATTGATCAAACAATGATATTCAAAAGCAATCCATTTTCAGCCTGCATTACAGGGTTCAAGCAGTGGGGAAATTTAAATAAAAACCGTACAGCCATTTGAAATCTACTGCTTGTTGTAAAGCATTTAGTTGCATCATTAAGAGGCTTCCATCTGTGCTCTTGTAGATGTTGCAAAATCTACTTTCATGATGAAAATGACTAATCAATATCCATGTACTAGCCTTTTATTATCTGCTGACAAGACTGACTAGAATATAATCTATCTGTTCTTTTTCCATCCTGGACAATGGAAAAACATTAAAACACAATGGGCTGGGTCCTCGGCTAGTGTAAATTGGCACAATCAATACAGCAGCATCGAGTTGTATCAGATGTTTTTGATCTGTGTTAAAAAGCATGTAACGGAGCATTACATTACAGCCAGTGCAGCAAAAATCAGCATGGCATATGTGGAGTTCTTTCTGTTGCAGAAACATTATCATGAAACAGCACTATCCACCCATGCAGCCTCATGAAACCAGCATCCACTGCTATATAGAAGAGAGAGCGGGCATTGGATCCCCCAGCTGTCTCCTTCACCATCATCCACCAGCAGTTGAAAGAGAACATCATGGGAAGGTGGAAAAAGGAAACTGATGTACAAACGCAAAATGAAATAAGAGAGCAACTTGGATATTCCAGACCCATAGAGCTTAATTTGGGCTTTGTCACAAGTCTTAAATTTCTAGTGCACTGATGCAGGTGTAGACATGGAAACACATAATCTGATCCTCGATTCCCCACTTTCTCCAAGGGTGGTGGGAGTCCCTGTACTATGATATGCAGATTGCATCCCCTGCTGCATCAGCTCAGCAACCCTGTCTGGCATGCATATGGTGGGGAGGCACAACCAAGGCCTGACCACCTGTACAAGAAGAGGAAGAGGGAGCTTCCCGACTCTGCTCCCCTGCTACAACCTGCTACCACTACTGCTGCCTGGGATAGAGACAGTGAGCACAGGGAGTTAAGCAGTCACTTTATACTCCCTTATTTCCCTATGCAGGTGCAAGGCAAGGGTCATAATTGGGTTTGTAATGAGTAGAGGGAGGGAAAAGGAGAGTCAGTTCATATGTGCAGGGAAAATAAGGCTTACCTTAAAAAAGTTAGTTTTCCCCCTATTATCCAGGTTTAATCTTGTCCTTTGGGTTTGGGGTTTTTTTCTAAAGAAATTTTGTTACTGTGAAGAATGTGCAATTTATTTTTAGAATCTGCCTCAGACCCATGGAATCTCACCATTATTTAGGGTCTTGAAGCTCTTCAGAGAGAATTCAAAATACAATGCCATGAAAATAGCATTGAAATATATATTTTTTAAAAATCAGTAAATTATTGTAAAAAATCATAAATAGTTGAGGCAGCCTTTCCCAGGTGCTGACAGCAAATAAAACTTACAAATGTCTGTGGAATTGTCTAAGGAGGATGAGCAGGGCTCTAACTGGGCTGGCTTCAGGGTCTCACTAAGCCATTCCTTTACCAATAAACAAATAAATAAATAAAGCCACCATCTTCTCCAGAAGCTCATCATTCTTTTAAAGAGACAATTAAGTCTCTAGGCCCTCTTTCCCACATGATATCCTGAAAAACATTAAATGAATATAATTTTGCCTAAAGATAAATGTCAACATTGTTAACTACTTTGCTGCTGACAGTGTGGATTTGATTTAAATCAAATTGATTTAAATCACTAGTCAGGAAGACTCGATTTAATCGTGGATTTCTATATAAAAGTCCATTCTTGTTGGTTGTTATAACTTTAATACATATTCTTTACAACTCATAGATAGATGTAGGTTTCATTTTTAGAAGGTACGCACTATCCATTTTTAAAGTGATTTATTTTGAAAACTTTTAAGATTAGTTTTACAGCTATATCAAAAAACGAATGATTGTTTGGTTATTTCATTTACCAAAGATAATTGAAGCAGATATTTATGAAGTCATTAGGAGGTGAACTATCTCCAGTTCAACAGGTTAATCATTAATATTTGGAGGATTTTCTTGCCATGCTGTATTAGGAGGAGAACATCACCAGACATTTAAATTGTTTTGTTTAACTAAAACAACAATCTTATGTATTCTGGATTTTTTTCTTCAACAGCAAACATATAATATTTTAACAAAACAAGCATATGAATTTTTGAATTTAAACATTCAAGTTTTTAAAATCAGGTTTGTTTTTGTTCAAGTTGTTTTTAACTAAAATGGTTAAATGAAATATTTTTAAAAAATTGACTATGTCAGCCAGGTCAACTTGAGAAATTTAAAATATTGACTTCTGCAGCTAACTCAATCATCTTCACCTTCATTTTCCTGTTTGTTCATAATCTGGAAAAGAAAAACAAGCTTTCCTGCTTTTTCAGGTCCCAAATGATTTCATAATTTGGAATGAATTAGTCCAAAGGAAGAAAATATTCTTTCTACACCAGCAGAAGAAGCTACCGCTGTTAAAAGTGATTTTATCACTTCAACAGTCTCTGAATCCAAGTGCTTAAGTGATTTCCACCATTTCATTGGTGTGACTTTCTTTAAAACATCATCAGCAAACATATATTTCTTGAAGGGTTCTTATTCCCAAACTGGGTCTCTTTTATCGTCTGCTGCCATTATAGGTTTTCCCTTCTAGTGAGAGAATGGTATGGTAGATCTCAAATCAATGAAGGCAACACTCAAAAAGACCTCAAGACTTCTGGAATATGCTGCTCAAAGAGTTTCACTTTTGTTTCTACTGCCTGTCCCTCCCTTCTCACATTTATCTCCAGACTTCTTCTCCTTATCCAGACCTATTCACCCCCAACAATCTTCTATTCATTGAACTTTTTGAAACTTTGCACTTTTAGAGAGAGGTAAGGGGTGGACTCTGTGTACACAAATTTGCAGAGGGACAATAGGGTTGAGGTCTGTGATTTCTCACCTCTCTCTCTATATATTTATTTATTTATTTAAAAAACCATTTTTGCTGTTAACAAGCATGTTATCTCTGGAGACACAAATCCAGTTTGAGAACTGTAAAACTAAGCATCTCTGATGGTATCTTCTAGACTGAGCACTGAGTCCCATTGGGTAGATAGAAAGATTAACCTAAATAATCGATACAGAAGCCCCTGGAACTCCATAAAATTGGGTCCTTAATCCATGAACTATTGGAACTCATTTACAAAACGTAAATATTACATGAATATATTGTCTCATACTATAGAATTAGAATTTATAATCCCTATTCCTTGATGAGATATCTTTGAGCTATAATGTATCTTAATTAAAACTATCTTTAGATAGGTTTTTTTCTCAAAAAGCATTTTACAAAAAATGTCTGATTTAAATTTTTTAAAAATCTGTATTTTTTTTTTTTTTTTAAACAATCATTGATTTTTATCCACCCTGGCTGCTGATAAAAGCCTATTAGTAAGGAACAATTATGCTATCAAGATATGCACAGTCAATTGAGACTGTCACTACCATTTTCAACCCCTCATACTTGGTCTGGCCTGTAAAGCCAACAAGCCAGAGAGAAAGAGTGAAGCCCCGGGGAGCATCTGAGTCCTATAGAAGAAGAACCAGTCCTGCAGCACCCAGGGGAACATCTGATCCTCGGTGATGTTGAGCCAAGCCTGAGGAGCCCGAAAAGAGGACCTCTGAGCCCATGAAGAGGAAGCCAAGCCTGAGGAGCCCAGCAGAGACTGTGGGTATGTCTTAGCACCATCAATTGTGAGCCAGGCCTCACGTAGTCCGGTATACCCCAGCAGAATACTCATAATGGTATTTGCACAATCTACTGTGAGTGGTGGCATATAATGGCATTTCAATTGGGTAGAATTTAGTTTGTGGGTGGAGCCTGGAAAGGAACCACTTATTATTTTCTTTCCTCTGTTGGGACCTCTGAGGATGAGTTCTTCACATTAATGGTTAATACAACATGTGCAAGAAAAGGTTGATCACATGCTGACCCAAAGAATCAGAATGGGAACCTTAAAAGGTGAGTTAACCTATGTGGGTGACACTCAATGAAGTGGAATCACATGTAGCCAATTGCCTTCCGAGTTACAGCTTTAAACACAACTGGTCCAAGGCTCTTGAAATCAATCTGCTACCTCCAAGCCTACCCCTGCTCCCGCTCCCCACTGGAGTGCCAGCAGTCCCTATGGTGCACCAATCCAGACACCTAACATCTTTTCTCCTCCCTTTCCTCCTTCCTTATTTCATCATCCTCATTCCTTGTCTGCTGCACTTTTTATCTCATTTCCCACCTACCACCTTGGAATGAGCATAAACTCCTCTAGTTATCCTGATAGTGTGGCTTACATGTTGTATACCTTTAACTGCTACCTTTGGTCTGTTTTTTCATCTATTTAGATTGTAAGCCTTGGATTGGAGCAGGGATTGTCCCTTATTGTGTGTTTGTACAGTGCCTGGCCAAATGGAGTTGTGATCCCAATTGGGGTATCTATGAATAACCAATTATATAATAATAATATGCCTGTGGCTTTTCAGCCCAAGATGCTGCATTCTGCACTAGCAACAAGCAGTGACCGATTCCTATTGAAAACACTACTTAGAGTGAGTCACAGCAATAAACCTCGTTGTGATGAAGTTGAGAATAAATCATGGAACAGTGAGGGTTTAAATATATAGCTCTTTAAATATCTTTTAAAGCACACAGAGGAAAGTAGCCATCCTAATTATTAAATGTCCAAACCACCAGGTGTTAGCCAAATGCATGTTTTTAACATTAGTACAGAAATATTTGTCTCCTCAGTAACTGCCTCTACATTAATTTAGGAGCATTAGTGGACTCCCATTTTGATATTTTGTTGTCAGCTAGTGAACCCCACAAAGCCTTGCAATATTGTTTCATGAGGCCAGATTCTTATGGCATATTAGTTATGTTGTGATACCTTACTCTACAAGCAATCCCACTGAAGTAAAGGTATCAGAATCTGATCCATAATGTGCACTGTTTGTGGAGTGATCATTGATGGCAGTACACACCAGCTGACTCTGTGTCTGCTCTAGAAGGGTAAGTCTCTTCCATGAAAACATCCATGCTTACATTTTCTATAACACTGGTATACAATTTTTGAGAAGTCATCTGCTTCATAGATAAAATGTGCTATTTATTATGTATTTTTATGTGCTGAATTCAAATATGACAATTAAAACAACTGATTGGCTACTGTTTCTAAGATATTTAAGTTTTTACATTTTATGTCTATGTATATTGTGTAGATAGTAGAGTTTTAATCATAAATTGTAAACCTAGGTCTTTTCATGTGTTTATGGTTGCTTTACATGATAATATTTCACCTGTTCTGTTTATGTAACACTTTAAAAATCAGCAAAAGGGTTATATAAATAAAATTTATTATGAACCAAAAGGCAAAAAACTATTCTGTACATAGTTTAGTCCTATTCAGTGTCTACTCGGCGCTTCTTGGCTTGTCTCTTGTATTCATTAAATGGAGCATCTCTTGTCACTGTCCAGCAATAGTCTGCAAGCATTGATGGGCTCCATTTGCCCTGATAGCGTTTCTCCATTGTTGCAATGTCCTGGTGAAATCGCTTGCTGGGCTCATCGCTCACTGCTCCGCAGTTCGGTGGAAAAAAATCTGGATGAGAGTGCAAAAAATGTATCTTTAGTGACATGTTGCAACCAGGGCTTTTCTATGCCTTGAGGAGGTTTTCCACCAACAACCTGTAGTTGTCTGCCTTGTTGTTGCCGAGAAAATTTATTGGCACTAACTGGAAGGCTTTCCATGCCGTCTTTTCCTTGCCACTCAGTGCATGGTCAAATGCATCATCTCGAAGAAGTTCACGAATCTGAGGACCAATAAAGACACCTTCTTTTATCTTAGCTTCACTTAACCTTGGAAATTTTCCACAGAGGTACTTGAAAGCTGCTTGTGTTTTGTCAATGGCCTTGACAAAGTTCTTCATCAGACCCAGCTTGATGTGTAAGGGTGGTAACAAAATCTTCCTTGATTCAACAAGTGGTGGATGCTGAACACTTTTCCTCCCCGGCTCCAATGACTGTCGGAGTGGCCAATCTTTCTTGATGTAGTGGGAATCTCTTGCACGACTATCCCATTCGCAGCGAAAACAGCAGTACTTTGTGTATCCAGTCTGCAGACCAAGCAAGAGAGCAACAACCTTTAAATTGCCACAAAGCTGCCACTGATGTTGGTCATAGTTTATGCACCTCAAAAGTTGTTTCGTGTTGTCATAGGTTTCCTTCATATGGACTGCATGACCAACTGGAATTGATGGCAAAACATTGCCATTATGCAGTAAAACAGCTTTAAGACTCGTCTTCGATGAATCAATGAACAGTCTCCACTCATCTGGATCGTGAACGATGTTGAAGGCTGCCATCACACCATCGATGTTGTTGCAGGCTACAAGATCACCTTCCATGAAGAAAAACTGGACATGCACAAGTCCATGGGGCCGGATGCACTGCATCCGAGGATGCTAAAGGAGTTTGCGGATTAGATTGCAGAGCCAGTAGCCATTATTTTTGAAAACTCATGGCGACCGGGGGAGGTCCCAGATTACTGTAAAAAGGCTAATATAGTGCCCATCTTTAAAAAAGGGAAGAAGGAGGATCCGGGGAACTACAGGCCAGTCAGCCTCACCTCAGTCCCTGGAAAAATCATGGAGCAGGTCCTCAAGGAATCAATTATGAAACATTTAGAGGAGAGGAAAGTGATCAGGAACAGTCAGCATGGATTCACCAAGTGGAAGTCGTGCCTGACTAACCTAATTGCCTTCTATGATGAGATAACTGGCTCTGTGGATGAGGGGAAAGCAGTGGATGTGTTATTCCTTGACTTTAGCAAAGCTTTTGATACAGACTCCCACAGTATTCTTGCCGCCAAGTTAAAGAAGTATGGGCTGGATGAATGGACTGTAAGGTGGATAGAAAGCTGGCTAGATCGTCGGGCTCAACAGGTAGTGATCAATGGCTCCATGTCTAGTTGGCAGCCAGTTTCAAGTGGAGTGCCCCAAGGGTCGGTCCTGGGGCCGGTTTTGTTTAATATATTTATTAATGATCTGGAGGATGGTGTGGACTGCACTCTCAGCAAGTTTGCAGATAACACTAAACTAGGAGGCATGGTAGATACAGTAGAGGGTAGGTATCGGATACAGAGGGACTTAGACAAATTAGAGGATTGGGCCAAAAAAAACCTGATGAGGTTCAACAAGGACAAGTGCAGAGTCCTGCACTTAGGACGGAAGAATCCCTTGCACTGCTACAGACTAGGGACAGAGTGGCTAGGCAGCAGTTATGCAGAAAAGGACCTAGGGGTCACAGTGGACGAGAAGCTGGATATGAGTCAACAGTGTGCTCTTGTTGCCAAGAAGGCTAACGGCATTTTGGGCTGTATAAGTAGGGGCATTGCCAGCAGATCGAAGAACGTGATCGTTCCCCTTTATTCGACATTGGTGAGGCCTCATCTGGAATACTGTGTCCAGTTTTGGGCCCCACACTACAAGAAGGATGTGGAAAAATTGGAAAGAGTCCAGCGGAGGGCAACAAAAATGATTAGGGGTCTGGAGCACATGACTTATGAGGAGAGGCTGAGGGAACTGGGATTGTTTGGTCTCCAAAAGAGAAGAATGAGGGGGGATTTGGTACCAGCCTTCAACTACCTGAAGGGGGGTTCCAAAGAGGATGGAGCTCGGCTGTTCTCAGTGGTGGCAGATGACAGAACAAGGAGCAATGGTCTCAAGTTGCAGTGGGGGAGGTC